>NW_020229965.1:35000-174126 GCF_003227715.2 Harpegnathos saltator | reverse complement strand
TACACGACTTTCGACTACTGACGGCTCCGATGACGGATCAGCACCGCTTCTTACGGAGAGAACGCGAGACGGACAATTTGAAATGGGATGGTAAGGTACGTGAAATTTTGACAGAAACAATTCAATTCTTTGATACAACTTGGTTTATTAGTAGAGTATCTCGGCTCATAGCGCAATATGTACAGCAAAAATGAAGACATTTCAAGTAACGCTAGGTTAGGTAAGATCTCGGTCGATTACTCGGTACAGCTATACTTGCCACCAGAGTATCTCGCCTCGCGAAATATGCGGAGCGACAATTAAGACAAACTTATCGAATAACGTAGATCCGAGCGATCGATTCCGAGAAATAACAAATGCCGCGGTTTAGCGATTAAGGCGGAAATTGCTCGATTGCACCCCCTAGATCTAGTTGATTTGCGAGATTAAACCGCGGCGGTCGGGGTGGCAGCTTGATAGCATCGATTAATGATTAATCGATTCGACGAATTACATATCCATTCGATATCGATCGACGAATCATTGCACGATAACCGCAGCAAACAACGCAATTGATACAGTGAGCAATGATTCATTCGCGTACGAGTTGACACAATAATCGGAGAATTAGCATCCTCGACACAGAGCGACGAATCGTTTTCGCGTTAGTGCACCATCATCATCAATCAGCGCAACGCACTGTCGTGCTTGTTAGTGTACACACGTAAGTACAACGAGCGAGAGCGGACACGAGTCCATCATGTCCGACAACATCGTCACTGGGGCCGATGCAGAGCGGCGAATTGATTTGTCGTATTCCAGACGAGTTCCAAGTCGAGTCCGCAATGTGGTTCGACCACAGCATCACTGAGGACGGCGTCCATCGTACAGTGGCCACTCGCGTTATCGACGACGATGAGTACGATTCAAGCATCATCATTGTCGACGAGGAGAAGGAGGAGGAGCTGAACGATTCCTTCGTCCTAATGTATGAGGAGGAGGACGATCGAGGTTTGCTCATGTCCGACGGCGACGTAATCAGCAGAGCCGACGTGCAGCGGCGAATAAATGTGTCGCATATCAGGGCAAGAGTCCGACGTCGTGATCACCGGGGCCCGCGTGCAACGCCGAGTCGCTCGTCGCATTCCCGACGATGAGGAGGAAGAGCAGGAGCAAGAAGGATCCGTTCCAATGTCGGACGACGAGGTCACCGGGGCCGGCGTACAGCGTCGAGTCACGTACCAGTTGCTCGAAAGTGACGAGTAACACGTCGCGACCGGAGGTAAGTGACACAAAGACATCAGCCTCTCCTGTCGCGCTGTCACTCGGGCCGGTGTAGAGCAGAGAATTAATGTATCGCATTGCAGGCGAGGACGAGTCCGATGACATAGTCACCAGGGCCAGCGTCCAACGGCGAGTCGCTCGTCGCGTTCCCGACGACACGGAGGAGCAGAAGGAACAAGGATCCGTCGAAATATCCGACGACGATGACGATAACGACGACGTGGTAACCAGGGCTGGCGTGCAACATCGCGTCAGCTACCGCTTGCTCGAAAGCGACGAGGAGCACTTCGCGGGCGGAGGTAACCGACGCAAACATATAAACCTCTCCTGTCGCGCTGTAACTCGGGCCGACGTAGAGCAGCGAATAAATGTGTCGCATTTCAGACGAGAACGAGTCCGGCACCGGGGCCTGCGCGAGAGACGCGGAAGATCGAAGCATCGCGTCCGAGATGAGCGGAGAGACGGTCCACCTGGCACTCGCGACCCAAATCCTTACCGGAGAGGAACGCGATGTCGAAGCGCGACACGACGTGGACTCGCTGTTGATATGCGCGCGTAGCATGAAATCGTTCACCCGTCCGCAGCATTCACAATAAGAATGGACCTGAGCCACCGCACGATTCAAATATGATCGAACACGAAACTGACAAAATACCTCGACCACAAATAGAGTTCGCAGAGAAACGTGCTACGTGACAGGCGGCAACGTTGCACCGCGGGTCTTCGGTGGTACGAGTTCTCGCTCGGCGACAGCAACGGAGCGATCCTACGAGTGCTGTTCCAACTACGGTTAACCACGCGCCTGTTCAAACATCTGCACGCACAGAAGCAATTATTCCACTTACATCAACTGTTCGCCAGCCGCGCTGCGTTCTTCCGCCACGTTGTCATTGCCGCAGCAAAAAGAATGGCCGCCAACAGCGCAACGGCTACCTCCGACTTGCCCTACATTCGCGACGCATTGGAGGAAGATTTCACCGTTCCTCCCCAAGAGCGGCAATTGTTCGCTCAACACGCTAGCAACGTGATGCAAGGGACCCCCATAAAACGCACGTGCGGAATGTCGATCGCGCGTTTCTATTGGTGCAGACACGGCATGCGCATATCGCCATCCGCCGCAGAGAGCGCGCTGTTGGCCGCAGCCGATATATATCACCCGGACGTAGAAATCGTGCAGGTCCACCGAGCCGATCAAATTTGGTGCCAGAATAACGACGCCCTCCTCGTCTACGTAGGCACAATGGAGCAACAGTCGACCAATCGACTAAACTTCGCATTGCGAGGCGGCACCAGATACGCTTCGCATTTGCACAAGTATCACGTGGGCTTTACCAAGAGCTTGGGATATTTCAAATGCCACACATCGCTACCAAGAAACGAGGACGTCACTTTCATACAGGCGTACAACAGCGCCGCAAAATTCTCGATCCCGTGCGGCGATATCAATCTGCGCGCGTACGTTATGATGCGTTTCATCCAGCGGGAACGGACCTTCCAGCGCAGCAGGAACAGCACTGTACAGTATATACGCAACGCCATCGCGTACACAACACGACACGTTGCAAGTAACAACATCCTGCGGTAGAGGAAGTAATAATAGCAGACTCCGACAAGGGCCCGATCGCTGACATATTGCGCGAAAACTACGTGTTGGGCGATATGTACGCGTCTGTGACGCTATGCCTGATGGAGGAGCAACTCATAATGCGCGTCAACATCTGGCAGCAACATGTGGACGCCTCGATCGGTGCGGACGTGCGGCTATTGAAAATGATAATATCACCCGCCACGCAGTGACATACGCAACGGTGTCTCGTCGTCCCTGTGAACCTTGTACGGCGATGCATAAGAGCAGAATTCCGTGTAAATCGTACACGGTAAGCATCGCAACCTCAACTATGCAATAAAACGAAACTTGTTGCAGCATACCAAAGACGCGACGACGCCCGACACCATCGGCATTCGCGAACTGAACGATGCGTCCGACGACTGCGTCTACCCGATGCGCATATACAGATGCCCGCCGTAAGCAACGCTCGAGGTGCAATGCATATGGGAGACGTGCGCGGTCCTGGGCGACGATTTGCATCAGGACCATACGCGACTATTCCTCACATGTTGCGCCGTGTACACATATGCATACATTGTATCACATATCACCAGAACGATGAAAAAGCCGGAGTGGACGATCGAGGCGCGGAAAATGACGCTGGAATACCCTACTTTCTTCACGCTGGACTACGTGCGGCTACGAATGCTAAGCGACGGCCATCCGAAAGACCTCTTGCGATTGACCAAGAGCGTAAAAGTGCATGTCCTCTCCACAGCGCTGATGAACGCCCCGCAGTTGGCGCTTATTATCAGAACGACGCTGCCCGCCGTCGCTGCAGCCTTGCGCGGGCAAATTAACTGTTTCCTGTGCAAAAACGTGCAAATATTTCCGATGAAGATAGCGACGCCGCAGATCAAGTGATGTGCCGACCGTATGGGCATTCATCGCAACCGCCGACAAGCGGAAGACGATGAATGACGGACGAGTAGCCAACTTGAAGCAGGCGCACGACGCGCTGTACAAGTGACGTACACGGTGTCATTGTCGTTCCTCCGGTATCTCCACCTCATCCTCTCGCCGGACATGCACCTCCGCCTGCTCCGCCTGCTCCACCTGCTCCGCCCGCTCCGCCTATTGTAACTCGTGCGAAGCGGCGAGATGTGGAGCAAGAACAAGAGACAACCACGGAACCACCGTCGGTACAACCGCGTCGTTTGTTGCGCCTTTCGACGCGAGAAACTGAGCAATTCGTGCTGGTCATGTTGCCACCGACGACAAGACGAGCGAAAAAAGTACACCGAGTCGCATCGTCCGCGTTAACGCCGCCCGCGATACCAACACCGTCGCCGAAGCGGTCGACGCCGCCGTGTCATCCGTGAGAAGACGCGACAGCGAGAGCGAGCACCAGCACGACGACCGCGCGTGCAAAAGAAGAAGCGATACTAGCGGCCGACTATCTGCCAGTGGCAGTCACGAGCAACATCCCGATTGCTTTCACCGCGAAACAAGACGTGGCGATACTACATCACGCCATGCAACAAGGAAGACTCATCGACTTGAACATTTGGCGCAAATTGCGTCAGACGCAGCCGTACACGTTCGCGCGGTATAGCGAATTCTCGCTCCGTCAGCACGCCAGACAGATAGCCACCGGTTCGACCTCGCACCAATTTTCCGAGGAGAATAAACTGGCCATCACTTCGCTCCTCGTTGGTACGAACAAAGAGTTTTAGCGACGTGATATAATTGCGATAAATCCCATCGATTAATTATCGTCGTCGTTAGCTTGAAGGGGTAATAGGAAGTCTAGACGAGTAATTAGAGATCTCTGGTATAATTATTCTCACGTTATCTGAGGATAGACGCGTCGGTGACCGGAAGTTTCCGTGAATACGGGAGAGTGCGCGACGCGAATAAGAGACGCAATTAGCGGCGGGATCTTACTTTGTCACGACTAATAATCGGCATATCGGAACGAAGCTAGAAAAGTCGTTTATCCGGCGACTCGTAAAACAACTGAATCCAGGACGGATTCCTGAGGGATATTAAGCGGCCGACGGATGTTTTATCCCAAGTCGGAGAACGCAGAGATATAGCGTGAGCGATAAAGTAAGTTAATTTTAAGTTCTTTGTTAGCGATAATTATATAAGTAGATTTGCGTAGGCAAATTCCGAACAGTAACGCAGAGAAACGCGATTTATAATTTTGAAATAAATGAAACTATATTTCTTTTACATACAAAGAATCTTCCAGTTAAAGTAATTAATTATTCAGTGACCTTTTGTGTTTTTCACGTCGCAACGTTCAGTGACAAGGATCTAAAACTTCGGACGAAGTAAAAAGATAAAGTAAAGTTTTCAAAGTAATATTTTTCGGGCGAATAACGCGTTTAAACACCATAATAGAATTTGAGAATATCGCAAGCGAAGTCAACATATATGGTTGGATAGGATTGAAGGAGCAGCCCGGTGACTGACGAATAGACCTAATGGTCGTGAGCCATTTTAGGTAGCGCGAGGTAACGAAGTAAACGCGAGCCTGAAGAAATTTTAATTGAATAGCAACCATAGTAGGTAAAATTAAACCGTCTATAAGCAACCATATATGGTCAGGCGATACTTGAGAAGAATATAATTCTTTTACGAACAAATTAAGCAAATAAATTAATAGTAAACATTGTTTAACGAGAGGGACATTTAGAGCCCATTATATTGAAAACTTTCCATAACAAGGAATTCCAGAGTAGCCATCGTTCACCATATATGGTTACGTGTGGTGAATCAGGTTTCCCTATTCCTGAGATCAAAGATAGGGTGGCGACCATCGGTGACAGTAGCAAGCCACAGCCATCACGCGAAATCAGCGTATGGTGTGTGAATCATCCATGTATGGTGACTGAAGCGTTAGTGCTCGGCCATACCTAAATAGGTGAGATTAGAGGGCAAAGCTGGGTGGAGAAATATTCTCTTCTAGTCCGGTTCATTGGGTACTGCCATAAATGGTTAGATTCTCATAGAAAGTCATAAATCAACCGGTTAGGATCGTGAGATGATTTTATTTTTTTAACAATCCGATAAACGGTCACAAACTTAAGATAGTCTTAAACAGCTGATGCAAGTGAGTAAGATAAGAACCAAAGAGTACGCTTAAGGAGACTCAGTGGTATCGAGTCAACTTAAGGATATAGGAGAGTTCTTAAGTATTAGTCAAACAACCAGCAACTGTCATTTTAGTTAATACCCAATATCGGAGATGTTAATTTGAGTTTAAAAGATCGTGTTCGAAATTAATATAAAATGGTTAGTTTTGTTATACTTACCGAGGCGATGCATAGTTCTTAATCAAATGGCGACTTGAAAAAAAAGAGTAATTAGAATTAAGTTGATATATAGATATATATATATATACAGGGTGGACCATTTTAACGTTTAATGGAGAATAACTCGATCGGTGAGCGAAGTAATGAAAAAAGTTTCATACAAAAGTTGTTGGACAAGGAGGGTGACGTATGACCATATCCTTGAATTTGACCTTGACTTTGACCTTAGGAGTTATTTGAAGGACAAATAACATTTTTTAAATGGAATTGCCTATTTTCGACCCCGGATTTGGAAAGAGCGGGAAATTTTAGAATAGGATATGGTATGATCGATAAGATCAAATGTCATGTTTTGAGGTCATTTCAAAGTCAAAAGGAACTTGTACGTGTATTCATGCGAAAATCGTATCTGTATACGGGGATTTCTAAATTATCTTCTACACTTAGCATTACCCAGAGACAACGACATGGACGTGGTAGAATTCTGCCTCTTTCGGGGTGCTTGTTTAGAGTGAGTCCCCTTGCCTCTCACTATGCATACTTTGCTATTGTTAATCTAGCTATTCAAAAGGTTTTCGAAAGTTGCACCGTTAGCATTTATGCAATAATTGAGCCTTCTTTGGAAATGGGCCACTGTGCTGAGCAAGACATATTGTGGAATCGCTTCACAAGCTCGTCTATGCGATTTTCCATATTTTCTCTTGTTGTTGGTTCTTCTTTGAAAACAACTTCTTTCAAATAGCCCCAGAGATAAAAATCGAGTAACGTCAAATCAGGAGAACGAGGAGGCCATGCAATCGGACCCTCTCGACCAATCCATCGGTTCGGGTACCTTTCATCTAAAAACCTCCTGACTATACGTGCAAAGTGCGGTGTTGCACCATCCTGTTGGAAGAACATCCTTCGCCTGGTTTCCAAGTCTACGTTCTCCAACAAATGAGGCAATTGGTCTGTGAGCAAATCGAGGTACGTATTTGCATTCACAGTACGTTCGAAAAAGAATGGACCGACCAAGTATCCATTAACAATCCCGCACCAGACATTGAGGCTCCAGCGGTGTTGATTGTCAATCGCTCTATGCCAGTGCGGATTGGTATCGGACCAATAATGGCAATTATGCCGGTTCAACTCCCCTGTGTTCTTGAACGTCGCTTCATCGGAAAACATCACAAATCTAAAAAAATTAGGGTCCCGATCTATCTGCTGTAAGGCCCACCGGCAGAACTCGAGGCGTCGATCAAAATCGGCAGGTAATAATGTTTGGGTCAAAGTGATATGATAAGCATGGTACTTCCGAGCCTTCAAAATCCGCAAGATTGTGGACTTCGATATTCCTGTGGATACCTCCAGTCTACGGCTCGAAATATGAGGATCGAGATAGACCGATGCCAAAATAGTAAGCACTCGAACGTCATTCTCGTCATATTCGTGATGACGTTGACGTGTCATTTGCCCAGTACGTGCCCTCGTGGTCAAATTTCTGATCGTCACGTTACACGGATGTCGTCTCCTCGGAAAGCGCTGAGCGTAAAGTGCTGCGGCATTCACATGTGGCCGGTAGGAGCACGCAGAGAAAGACAATATGTCCACGTCGCTTCCGAGTAATGCTCACATTTTTCACTCGTAAGGAATTATTCGCTGAGAATACAAAATAGTGTTATCATTGTTATTATTATCATTATCCGCCCAAAAATAATATTGATAATGATAATTATAACAACAATTATTATAAAGCTAGTATAATAAATATTGTTCATTGAGATAAAACTCAATTATTATCATACAGCTTGTCTCTTAGTATTAATAAGCAGAGATTTGGTGTGATTAAAATGGGAGATTATACACTCAATGAGATCGTTGATATGATTTATATTTTAGGAGAATGTCGAGGTGTCTATGTGAATGCCGCAGCACTTTACGCTCAGCGTTTTCCGAGGAGACAACATTCGTGTAACGTGACGATCAGAAATTTGACCACGAGGGCACGTACTGGGCAAATGACACGTCAACGTCGTCATCACGAATATGACGAGAATGACGTTCGAGTGCTTACTATTTTGGCATCGGTCTATCTCGATCCTCATATTTCGAGCCGTAGACTGGAGGTATCCACAGGAATACCGAAGTCCACAATCTTGCGGATTTTGAAGGCTCGGAAGTACCATGCTTATCATATCACTTTGACCCAAACATTATTACCTGCCGATTTTGATCGACGCCTCGAGTTCTGCCGGTGGGCCTTACAGCAGATAGATCGGGACCCTAATTTTTTTAGATTTGTGATGTTTTCCGATGAAGCGACGTTCAAGAACACAGGGGAGTTGAACCGGCATAATTGCCATTATTGGTCCGATACCAATCCGCACTGGCATAGAGCGATTGACAATCAACACCGCTGGAGCCTCAATGTCTGGTGCGGGATTGTTAATGGATACTTGGTCGGTCCATTCTTTTTCGAACGTACTGTGAATGCAAATACGTACCTCGATTTGCTCACAGACCAATTGCCTCATTTGTTGGAGAACGTAGACTTGGAAACCAGGCGAAGGATGTTCTTCCAACAGGATGGTGCAACACCGCACTTTGCACGTATAGTCAGGAGGTTTTTAGATGAAAGGTACCCGAACCGATGGATTGGTCGAGAGGGTCCGATTGCATGGCCTCCTCGTTCTCCTGATTTGACGTCACTCGATTTTTATCTCTGGGGCTATTTGAAAGAAGTTGTTTTCAAAGAAGAACCAACAACAAGAGAAAATATGGAAAATCGCATAGACGAGCTTGTGAAGCGATTCCACAATATGTCTTGCTCAGCACAGTGGCCCATTTCCAAAGAAGGCTCAATTATTGCATAAATGCTAACGGTGCAACTTTCGAAAACCTTTTGAATAGCTAGATTAACAATAGCAAAGTATGCATAGTGAGAGGTAAGTGGACTCACTCTAAACAAGCACCCCGAAAGAGGCAGAATTCTACCACGTCCACGTTGTTGTCTCTGGGTAATGTTAAGTGTAGAAGATAATTTAGGAATCCCCGTATACAGATACGATTTTCGCATGAATACATGTACAAGTTCCTTTTGACTTTGAAATGACCTCAAAACATGACATTTGATCTTATCGATCATACCATATCCTATTCTAAAATTTCCCGCTCTTTCCAAATCCGGGGTCGAAAATAGGCAATTCCGTTTAAAAAATGTTATTTGACCTTCAAATAACCCCTACGGTCAAAGTCAAGGTCAAATTCAAGGATATGGTCATACGTCCCCCCCTTGTCCAACAACTTTTGTATGAAACTTTTTTCATTATTTCGCTCACCGGTCGAGTTATTCTCCATTAAACGTTAAAATGGTCCACCCTGTATATCCAAATAACATGTTTAACTGTATGTGCTTCATTAGCGTAATATCTTTAAAGAAATAATTATAGCTCGAATGGCAGAATATAGAAAGTGAAATAAAAAAAGATGTGCTTATATGTTTAGACTTGCAATGATTATTGAAACTAACAAAAAAAATTGTTTATCTTTATATTTCAAATCACAAGAGTAATACTGATAAATAGAATAATGAATGATCTAAAGCAATATAATAATGCATATTGAATGACAATATTAATTGAAAAGAAGAACGTGTCAAGTAGAACTTAAATGAAAGACTTTTTGGAGAATACAGTAAATAAAATCATTAGGAATTAAAAATAGAATTTAACAATTTTTTTTAATATAAATGTTCTTTATCAATGCCTGCATAACATATTTGTTTGCTATCCTCGAAATTGCAATGTAAGTAGACGAAGAAACATTACCTTGTAACGGCCGAACTCCGCGGTTCGGTCGCTGCTACGCGTTTCGCGCGGATAAGGCTCGTCGGAGTCCGGGTTCGGTGAGGAGGAAAGCAGCGAGACGTTCGAGAGTAATATAAGTACGTTAGCTTTATTCTATATTTAATTTGATACAAGAGTTCGGCCCCGAAGGCGATGTCGCGGGTTGCGTTTGTAAGGCGCGTCGGTACGATACGGTGCGGTGCGGTGAGCGGTACAAGCGCTCGTACAGACGGATAGGCCGTGCGGAAGGCGGGGCCTATTACGCGACGCGTGTAGATCGTAACGACGGTAACGGCGCGGTGATCGGTCTCGCTTCGCGACGCTGGGCGTCTCGGACAATTATCGCCCAATACTCGCTTCGGAATTGCTCGCGTAAAAATGGTCGCCGGACCGGAGAGTTCGATTCTCGGTCGAACGCACGCACGCGAGTCGCGTGAGACGCGAGATGATTTCGTCCGTCGGGGCCGAGGACTCTCGACAGAGAAGGCGGACGCACCTTCCCTTTTCCCTACGTTCGTGGAGGAAAGTGACCAAGTGCTGCGGACACTCAGCGGAGACGGCGAACACACCGTCCCGGGTTCCTGGTCGCTAGACGGATCGCCTAAAGGCTGAGTACGCTCAGCGGAGTTCGCCGACGGACGAGCCCCTGACTCGAGGCGGCGGGTAAAGGCGAGAGACTGTCGAGTACGCTCGACTGAGCACGCGTACACACGAGCCCAGGAAGACGGGAGACGGCCAAGTATCGAGAACGCTCGATCGAGACTGCGGACGCACAATCCCGATTGCTTAGTCGCCGGTCGGGTAGTCGGAATACGGAAAGCAGAGCGAAACAGTCCGGATATTCTCTCTTTCGGCATACAAGCGTCTAGATCGAATCGGCGGTACGGATCGGTCTGGTATCTAGGAGCTCGATCGCCGCCGTTTTATAGTTGTTCGCGCTACGATTGATACGGCGGCGATCGAGCGGCGCGCCTATCGGCGCGAGGCACGGTGACGGCGCGTGATCGCGGCCGCGCGCGCTAGCGGCAGCGCGTGATCGCCGCGGCGCGCGATAGCGGCGGCGCGTGATAACGGCGGCGCGATCTCTTCGCTAATTTATGGTGGCGCAAAGCGCCGTTCTTCGGCCCGACAGGTGGTCGGTCGGGCCGGTAGTAACGAGGTGCATTTGCGCCTCGTTACAACCTTACAAGAAGTTATATCTGCTTCTATGTTGTACATCATAAATTGGATTATTATTTATTATTATTATTGTGGCGATGGTTATTCAAAATGTACTTGTCCCTTCAGCAAATGTATGATCTTGTATACAAGTACAAATGTAGTGCATGCATTTCTTGTCCACTTATATGTACTAAATGCTTTCACTTGTGCACTTTAGTCAATAGCAGCAGTTAAAACGATTTGCGTACTTTGTACTTCACTAACAATTTTCCCCCTCATATAGGGACATCGTTACAAGGAAGAACAGAAGGCCTTGATGTTAACATTGTACAAAACGATGGGGAAACGTGCATATACATGTTTGCGTCAACTTTTCAAAGATTTTCCATCAATTCAGACGTTACAGTCGGTGCTACATAAAATACCTCTTTCCACCGGTTTAAATACTTTTATCTTGAGACACTTGGAGAATATAGCTCCACAGATGTCAATGAAAGAAAAAGTATGTATTTTAATGTGGGGACGAGGTATCAATCCAACCCAAGGTTACCTATGATAGCCGAAAGGATATAATATGTGGCCTTGAGGATTGGGGTAATAATTGTAGCGGAAAAATGGCCGACCACACGTTAGTTTTTATGCTTCGCGGTTTACATTCCGGCTGGAAGATGCCTATTTCGTATAGTTTTTGTTTTAAACAAACAAATAGCTCTCAATTAATTCGTTGTATAAAGGAACATATTTCAAATATTAACAATATTGGTTTCTACATCGTTGCTACAGTTTGCGATCAAGGATCATCAAATTATAGTGCAATAACGGATTTGTTATTGCGTACTGATATGAAACGGAATTTCCAGAGAAGAACACAAAGTAAGTAATGTAATACAACAATGCTATAATAAGTAATATTTACTGTATTTTCTACTAACATGTGATATATTTATTATTCGCAGGGCAAACGTTCGAAGTAGGAGATTATGAAATTATTCCATTGTACGATCCACCTCACCTCATTAAAGGGATCAGGAATAATTTATTAAGTAAGGACCTAGCCTTGAAGAAGAAAGAAGATATATCAGAAGAAATAGCATCGTGGGATATTATTAAAACGGCGTGGATAATGGACAGAAACCTGAACAAAATTCGACCACAATTGAAATTAAGTGCGGAACACATAATGCAGGATAAAATTAAGAAGATGCGTGTAAAGTATGCGACTCAAGTGTTAAGTGGAACAGTGGCCAGCTATATAGAAACATTAGCAAGATCTAAATGTAAGTAATTATAATAAGGAAACATATACATATGTGCTTTCAAAAATGTATGAAAAATTTTATCCTTTTCATAATACAAAATTTAACCTTTCTTTTATAGTATATCTTATATAGTATTACCTTCTTCTTTTATAGTATATTGCTTTGAGTACAAATGATAATAACATCATAAAAGTTTAAAGCGGACTTGTCGACATAAATATAAGAAACATCAAATTATAAATTTGAAAATTTTTGTTACAGGTATTGTAACAATAAATGAAGAACAATTCAAAATTAGTATGGAAGAAGGACTTGCTACAGCGAAAGTGATTAATTTGTTTAATGACTTGTTTGATAGTGTCAATGGAAGTGACAGAGACATAACAGAAGACAACGAATTGCGACGGCCAGTGACCGAAGACAGTGAACATTATTCTTTCTGGGTGAGTGCGAAAAATATATTACGAAGTATGTTATGTAGATAAAGTAAGTCATGAAATTGTTCAAAGAGTACCGTCTTTAAGGAACTGGAAATTCACTATAGACGGATTTCAAAAATTGTTCATTGTAATTATGGTTTTTCAAAATTAAACACGCGGTATTGTAACCAAGATCCATTAAAAAATTTTTTCGGCTTAATTAGAAGTCATGCGGTTCGTAATACAAATCCTACTCCTCGACAATTTGAAGATTCGTTCATCACTTTACTAGTGAGCAATATGAAGTCCATTTCCATCATTGGTAATTGCGAAACCGTTGATGACAGCTCCATGTTGTTTTCACTACAACAGTGCTTGACAGACGTCTCAAATGTTGAAGTGGATGATGTCACTCGCAAAGACGCTTGTATCGATGAATCGCTTGAATTATTTTCGGATAATGTCGTTCACGAAAATGTAATAGTTGCCTCATTATCAGAGCATTTAACGGCAATTATAGATTTAATTTTAAAACAAGTTAATTATTGTTCCGAATGCAAAGAATGTTTTAAAAATAGTGAGTTTCTTGTTTGCGCAAAACAATTAGTAAGTAGAATAAATAAATTTTTAAAAAGTAGAAGTCACAGGCGAAATATTTTACATGTTTTATTACAACATTTTGAACAAAATAATGTTAATATTAGTTGGCATGAATTCATCGAGCATCATGCAAATATATTTCGAATAATGATGCGTGCAATTGGTGTTCAAACAATAGTGTGGTGGTGTGAGCGTAAAAATAAGATTATTGAAGATGATAGCGTAGATTTAATGCAATGTGAAGCGAGAGAAAATATTTTACAAATTAAGCGTATGCGTGCACTTTATAAGTCACAAAAACATTATAGGAAACAAAAACTTAAAACATATCAAGATGCGGTTCGACAAAATCGGCCAAAGTAAATATACATTTGTAACAATTATTTTTATTATGTACAGTAATGTGAAATGTGTGTGATATGCATGCGTAGCTTAGCATATTAAATAGGTAGAATTCTTCAACTCCGACTCATCTGTCTGAAGCAGTCATATTTTCTCTCTTTTTAAGAGATCGGGAAGGCATGCCTTCAGATCGATGGAGAAGGGGATGAGTTCGGAGGAAAGATGTAACGTCTTTGCGAAGCAGGACTGATAGCATCTGTGAAGAATGTTTAGGGTTGTATGAATGAATATATGTATAAATCCAACTCGAAGAAGTTATGCTTTCTATATAGAAGGCATGCCTTTGAGGAGGAGAGGCGAAAATTGTACTCGGCAGATAAACTTGTCTCTGAATGCATGTCGTACGTTTGTAAATTTGTCTCTGAATGCATGTGATTATGTGGTATGTTTGTATATCTTATTTTTTCATATTTCGCTACATGTTTTTATTTTGTTATATGTTATACGTTACTATTGTAAATGTTACACACACCTTAATAATTTATTGTAGATCGATGTTAAGAGTGAGTGTGTGAATGCTTGTGCAGTGGATGCACATATATGATGCAGGTTGTTAGTGCATCAAATTTTTTTCACCACACCAGGTATATGGCAGAAGAGTACCTGACAGTCCGCAGTCTGTAAGTGGGACGGGAAAAATTTGATGCATACAATTCATTGTAATTATTTTTCATTGAACTGTATAAATAATTTCATTAAACTACATATTTACCATTGTAACTAAAAAAATACATATGGATAATACGTTTATAAAACGAAAATTGTATATAGCTTATTTTAATAAAATTCGCGAACCCTATTACACACACATACACACACCACAAAAAAATTTATATATATTCAATTGAATAATAAGTAATTTCTTTGTTTTCAGGTACAATGGAATAATTGTATGTTTATGTCATTATAATTTCATGAAACAATGTATGCGATATATTGAACTATTGGGTTCCTCACAAAGTGGTTGCGTTCATTAACATCATTGATTCATGTTAATTTTTTGTATAAAATTAACAGTCTTGAAAATCATTAAAAAAACTGCAATGACTTTTTGAACAACCCAATATCATCTACCACCTTTCATATACATTGCTTCATGAAATTATAACAACATACAAGTATTGTTTCATTTTACCAAAAAAATACAAAATTACTTCTCAGATAGCACCAAATCTTTTGAGAATGTTCTTAGAACGTTCTTAGGATGTATGAATGTCCTTAGAACGTTCTTAAAACATCCTTTCAAGATTAGTGCTATATGGGTTATTACACGCTTAATATATATATATATATATATTTATATGTAAGACCTGTTCTTTTTCGCTGCACTGCTGCACTGATGCAATAAGTTAGAATGAGAAATATATATTTGTTTCACTCTAACTTATTGCATCAGTGCAGCAGTGCAGCGAAAAAGAACAGACCTTATATTTATATATGTGTACTGAATTTAATGTAGCGCGTATCCCCACTCTGTATCACGTGACCCATTTTAGTTCCACCAGTTCCGGTACGTATCATGGTGGCGCTCCAAAAACCCTCGGTTTCTAAGAGGGGAGTTTGTACCCCCTGGTCATGACCTCCGCCGAGACCATCGCGCCGCCCGGCGAATTGTCCGCGCTCGAGTATCTGTCTTATCTGCGCGACTCGTATCCGCAGACACGGTACTTCCTGGCTCAATGGAACGCTCTGTACCAAGCGTACGACTGCACCGTCTGCGACAAGGCTTGGTCCGGAATGATCGGAGAATCGTCCGCGCGCACCGCCGCCGTCTCGACCCCCGATGATACGGCGGCGAGTCGTCGCGGTCCGCACGGTCTGCGAGCGTGCCAATTGACCCGAGTGTTGCGAACGGGTCGATACATGGCGTGCGTGAACCTGCGAGCGAGCGACAACGCGACGCTGCACGTGTGCAACTTCGTGCCGTTGGTCCTCGGGTCGGAGCTGGACGTGCGTCTACTACCGGGACCAAGGTCGACGAGAACGACGCGATCGAAAATATGAACGACTTGTGGAACAAAGTGGCCGATATCGCGCCGGACGACAGCGACGTCGTCGCGTTGAACGATATGTATCTGAACGGCAAACGAACACACTGTAGAGATGGACGAAAAACGTTCGGTGTACGCTCTGCTGTCTCGACTGGACGACGACAAGTGCGCCGAACAATTCATCGGCGCGACGAACTCTGCCAACGAAGATGCGGTGCGACGGGCGCTCGACGACGCGCTGTGGTACTTGTGGCGTCTGAGACGAATCGCCCGAAGGACAGCGTTCGATTTGAACATCTCGAATCAGGCGCTCGACGATCTGGCCGCCCGAGCGTCGACCTCATCTTCGGACGACGACGCCTGCGAGAGATCGCTCCGATTGACCGAGGACGACGCGTGCTGCGAGGACGTCTACGACACGAATCGTCGCGTCGCTTCGCTGATCGGCGATTTGGATCACGCGCTGCAGGGATTTCTCATTCGGTCGAGTCGATCGATCGGATGCAAATTCAGCGTCGATCTAAACAGGGAACAGTTCGCGGCGTTGAATTTTGCACGAGATCAGTTGAGATACAACGAGTACGCGATGACGCACGAGGTACGTTCGATTCGGCGGCGTTACGGTGTACTTCAACGGCTTCTACCTGGTATCGTTGGCGCAGTACGACCATCAAAATCTCAGGTATCCTGCGTACGAGGATCGCTTCGGCCATTTGACGGAGATCGTGCGAAAGTACGTGCGAGAGAAAATATTTCGCGAGCGATCGTTGCCCGCGCAAGTGCGCATTTACGTCAATCTGTCCAGTCTGCAATCGTGCTCCGATTTCGATGTGCTGAGATCTTTGTCGAGAGCCGCGCTGGAGTCGATACGTCGCGAGGACAGTGTCGTCTGCGAAGCGATAGGCGGTATGGGAGGAGGAGGGGCGAAAAAGACCACTGGCGGCAGCAGCGCTAAGGGAACCGTCGATCCCGGAGGTGTACTCGGACTCGTGCAGATGGCCAATATAAAGTACGACGCGCAAAAATCTTACATCGTGGCGCGCGGTTACATAGCGGCTACTTATTCGTCCGGTTGCGACGCTTGACGCGCGAGGCGAATGGACTGGGAAGCGATAACAATAAAAAACGACAATTTGGTTCATCGTCTGAATTTTTCATTCGTCCCATTTCTACATATTTTTTTCGATCTCATCCTCCCTTCTCTCTCTCTCTCTCTCTCTCTCTCTCTCATTCAAACGAACATGCGGTTCTTCCGTGCGGCGCGCGTCGATTTATTGACGACGCACGATCTTATCGCACTCGTTACAGATTACGAAACGCGTCGCCGATTCGTCGTTGGCGCGCAGTTGTCTCGTCTCGGTGCGAAACGAGCGCGCCGCGTGTCGACAACCGATCTCGCGAACAAAATTTAGGAAATGTTCGTAATCGTCGAACAATGTGCGCAGCGCCGATTGCTTCGCGCTCTCCGCGATCGTGTCGTCGGTCTCGTCGCATGCCGGAAGCACCGACGAGGTCAATAGGCGAGCCAATCTGAGCGAGTACAGCACGTGATTCTCGATGTCCATAAATCTAGCCAACGCGTCACTTCCGTCCGAGTCGTTGGAAGCTCGCGCTTCTCGTCGTCTCGCGGTCGTCGGTCGCTCGCGCTGTCGTTCTCGCGTCGTCGACATCCGAACGATAGCTCGTTCGAGTCGGTTGTTCAGAGCGAATAGCGTCGATCGTTTTCTCGCTACACGGCGCAACAAATCGGCACGGTCATCGATGGATCGACGTCGTGCCACAATCGGCGAAGCAGCGCACAGCCGTGAAGTTCCCTCAGCGAATCCAGAGCCAGCGCGGTCGACTCGCCGTTCTCACCGGTGACGGAGATCGTTGGCGCCAGCGACGTCGTTAAAACGAGATCGCGGTCGATGAGGTCGCGCGTTTCACCGGTCGTTCCCGCGACGGCTCGCATCACCGGTAAACATACGGCCAGACGAAACGACAGCGCGGACGCGCGATCGCCGCGACGCAACAGAGGTCGCCGCGAAGTCGCGATAGTCCAGACACAGATTCGCCAGAGTCTACTTGGACACTCCGGCGGCGGCGATCGCGCTCGAAACTCCGTACAGCGAGTTCTCGTGCACGATGTTGTGACAGCGCAACAGCACGATATCGATGGGCAGCTTGCGCAACACGATCGCCGGTAGCGTGCCGATGTGACGAAAGAACTCGTTCCCACGATTCCTTTGCCAGTGCGCGGAACACTCGGCGCACCATACGTAGAAGGATAAATTCTCGAGCAACGCGATCGCGCGATTGATGTAGCTATTTCGCCGTTGTACAGTGAGCGCCGTCAGAATGTGCAGCACGATCCAGAGAATCTGAGACGTGCCGCTCTGCCAGACTCCGCGCACGGGCAGGATTATTCAACGTACCGATTCGTCGTCCCCGCTGTCGGCGCGTTCTCGTCGTCGGTTCCACGTGGACGTTATCTCGCTCAACGACACGTATCTGTACACGATGAGCGCGTACGCCGCGGACGCCTCGAGGTATGAGAAGCTGCGATTGTGTCGCGTCGAAGTCTCATCGTTGTTCGCTACTACGTTGCACAACATAACGTCCCGAGCTCGCGTCACGAATTCGCGATACGTCGCGTCGTCAACGATGACGCTCGTGTCCGCGCACGCCAACTCGTCCAACGGTGTCGTGTCGACGCATCGGAGACTCGTCGAGCATCGCGCGTTCGCCGGAACGCGCATTCCCGTGTCGAGCGCGCGCTCGTTCACGGTCGTCAGCACGGAGCGAATCTCCAGTATATCGCGACGAAGGGAAGCGGCCGACGCGATCGGATCGGAGACCGTCGCGTCCTCATAGTCGTTGCGCTCGGCTGCCGTTGCAAGCAGCGAACGGTGACGCCGCATCAACGGAACGAACGTCGCGTCGAATCTGTCTATGTACGCGTCGTTCGCTCGAGCAAAATCCGCCGCGTCGAACGAACGCCGACGCTGCAGGTCCGACACACTCAGCGTATCGGTGGCGTTCATGTTGTCGTCCAACAGATCGAACAGTTCGCGAGCCGCTTCAAACTCGGCCGCGCGCTCGTTTCGCTCGATGTTTCGCCGGGATACATCGTACGTTCGCATGAAGCTCAAGGAGAACGACATGGAGTGTACCGCGTAGCGTGGTTTCTCCGAGAGAAAGCGAAAAACCGACGTCATCCTGCGCAGATTGATCGCCGTGCGAGACGGCAAAACGCGCGATTGCGGAAATACGCATTCCTCGCCCGGTTCGAAATGTCGTTGCGTCGACGCCGCGGCCATGTAGCGCGCTGTTGTCTAATTGGCAAAACTCGATTCAGCGGACGATACGATATCGCGCGATGCGCTGTGCGTGTTCTTATCGGTTCGAAAAAAACAACGTCGCGACTTTCCGTCAGTATCGCACGTTGTTGTCCATCTGTAAAAATTAAACGCTAGCACCGATTCCAATAGCTCTCGGTCTCGCGACTCGAATCGGATGAGTGCAAACGGTTCAGGACGACGCGGTGTCTGTTTTGCGCACTATTGGGTGGAAAAAATGCGAACTACTATTCTACTTTTCGTTTTCGCGGATTGAGAGAAGCGCGCGAGAAGCGCGATTGGTTGTCGCGGCCTCTGAAAGAAACCGACCAATAACAACATCGAGACAGTAAACGCGAGCGTTCGATACGATACGCCGATTCTGCGCGAATCGAACACCGAAGAGAATCTTTTTACCGGTTATCTCGACCGCAGCTGAAAGGAAAACGCATTCGTGTCAGCGCGAGGACGTTCGACGCGTGTAACGTAAAGTTATACATGGCGACGAAACCGACAGCCTTTCGGCGTCGGGCGAGCGTAGGTTGCGCACTGAGGAGCGCTGCGATGGACGCTGGTACTTTTACGCTTTCCCCCCCTCCCACTTTGTACCTGTAGCAAGGGGGGGAAATGTAAAAGTATCAGCGCCCATCGCAGCGCTCCTCAGTGCGCAACCGACGCTCGCCCGACGCCGAAAGGCTGTCGGTTTCGTCGCCATGTATAACTATACGTTACACGCGTCGAACATTCTCGCGCGGACACGCATGCATTTCAGGGGGACGAGGGTCGCTGGTTGACACTAGACACCGAATGTTGGTCGCGCGTGATCGCTGAATTTGCGAGCATTGTGGGATGAGGATGACCGTGCGTGATACGAGTAGCGTGGTACGAGTAACGTGTTCGTAGAGTTTTGTCGGAATTTGTTAAACACTACGCGATACGAAGCGCGCGTTCGCGCACTTTCGACAATTCGCGACAATTCGCGAATATCTTTTTTATAATAAAAAAGATGCCATGGCAAGAAACGAAGAGAAAAAACGATCGTTGTTAACGTTTGCAGGTTGCGTGAAAAGTTCGCGGGGCGCGATGCACTTACGATGTAAATTGTATCGTCGATCAATAGTAAATACAAATATACGCGTGGATGAAATGTGAGTTTCTTAATCCCTGTTATCCATCGCGCAACAAACGAGCCAGATGTTTCACGTGGAGCGTGAACGACGAATAATGAAAATCTAGTGGTACACAACAAACGCAATCGCGTCGTTTGCTCTTGATCGCACCACGTGTAGCGTTCATTTCATATCTTATCGATAAAATAATCATTCGTATTTTTCAGCCACATAAATAACGATGTTATCTCACGAAAAAAAAACAACTCTTAGATTAATCGACTGCCTAGTGTCGATTGGTGAGAGAGCGTGGCTCGTTCGCTGTTTCGCGTATCGCCGTTGTTCCGCGTATGGTTTACGATCAGAAACGTGAGAAACTATCCAGAAACGACCGTTCGTAACGAGTTTGCGTTTGTTCGATACCGCGTTTCTATTCCTCTCGGAGAAGCACGCTCCGTTCGTGGCGTCGAGTCATTTAGTTCGAACGGAGTTCGCGCGTTGCTGTCGTACGCTCGGCGATGGTTCGTTTTGCAAGGATCATGTCGACGGAGGTCGATGAAACGAGAGGGGCGATTACATGACAGTGATTTCACGTGAGAAAATATCCGTATTGCGCGCGTTGCTACGTGTTCGATTTGCTTCGACGTACAATGAGGACCTTCGTCAACGCGCGTTATCATTTACGGTCTTTTCCGCGCGCCGTGTTGTTGGAGAATCACGTTATGAACGCGATCGCGAACATCGCGACGAACGATGGCGAGCAATACTGCTGCGACGATCACAGTGATCAACGCTATCCCTGGCTGTCTCGCCAATTCATCCAGATAAGGACGAATGTCAATAACAAGGACGATCTCGGTGACTACGCCGAGAACGAAGAGTCGTTATCATCGAGCGAGAGCGACGATGACGATTTTGTTCGCGAGGAGGATCGCGTGACGAACGATCTGTCGCTATTGTTGTATTCCATTTTCCACTATCAACCGTCCGATCGCGAGACGTCTATCGATTGTAGATTCGACTGGATGACGATCGCTTCCGAAGTTTCGACTCGACACTGGCGCGACGTCGTGTATTGGTTATTGCGCATTTTACCGATTTTGTACGATTACTGCGAGATCACTGTGATATCGCGGCGCGATATTCATCCGAGCGCGATTCGTTACAAAACTGCATGGGGTTGGATGCGACGCGACGTGTGCGTGCGTTGCGCTCTGTCGCGCGTAACGAAATAAATTATTCCTGAATTAGTCGTTGCCGTTCGACGATGGCGTGTTCGGCGAAACGACTCGTCGGAGCGCATAGGCGCAACGAGTGCGCTGCTCGCACCTATGCCATTGATCGTCAAACGACGCATACTAGATGCCATACGCAGCGGTCGATGCGTAACCCAATGCGGCAGATATCCGTATCCTTGGTGGAACTTGGTTGTCGTTAAATTTGTACCTCAGTGCGCGCGATGAAGATCGCAGAACGGTGTCGCTTCTCGTACCTTCGTGGCCAGTGACGGTTCCACGACCGAAGACGCGCTAGCTATTCTGAGCGATGTGGCGGTCCAGCTGTTGCTACTATGCGAAGAAGGAGAAACGTGCACCGTGTTCGCACGAGTGGCTCCCGATCGGAAGAACATGGCGTACTGGTTGTCTCATCTGTTGCCTCTGTTGTCCGAGAATTTCACTATTTGTTCGCCGCGATCGCGGGTTCGATTCGTTTCTTCGAAATCGCGTCTCGATCGAACATCGAGACCCTCTCTCGAGAGCGATAGCGACGTTGTCGGTCGCCGAGTTCGGAACGCGTTCTTTCGATCGTTATCTTCGCGAAATTGAAACGCGTGTTCTTCGATCATTATCTCCTCAGCGAGAGAAGGAGAGAGAGAGGGAGAGAGAGGGAGAGAAAGGGAGAGAGAGGAAGAGAGAGGGAGAGAGAGAGAGAGAGAAAGCTAAGTGTTTCGATCGAAAAACCTGCGAGTATCGCAAACGAGGACGTATTAGAGTTTGGAATATTTCACGATAACGACGACTAAGACGCGACTACCAGTGAAATGTCGACGATTCGAACGATGAGACTCATCGCGAGGTTGTCGATCGCTATGTTGGCTACTATGACGAGAAGAACGGTGGCGCGAACGTTACGACTAATACGTAATCTGTTGACGACCACGGTGATTAACAGACGCGAGCAGGCAATGCGCCGAGAGCGATTTCACGATGCGTTATCGCTCCGTAACGTTCCTTCGCCCGTATATAACGAACGCGAATGACTTCCCGGTCGTTAGTTCGATCGATAAAAGAGAGAAATGTCATCCGCAGCGAATCGAGGCGATGAAGAATGAACGGGACAATCGTCGATCATCGCGACAGTTCGCGAATATCGTCGGATTCGATTGGAAAGAGAACGACAATGTCTGTATTGCGCGCGTCGATACATCGTGGACGAGATGTTCGCGGAGGCGATACGGTACATCGATTACGCTTCGCGCGAGGAGCGACGGACCGTCGATTGGACCACACCGCAATCGCGTGTGCTGCAGGATCCTCTTCATGTGGACGAAATGATATCGCGTTTGCTGACGGAGACTAGTGTTTATTGCGATCGAAAGGAAGCCGAGTCTCGTTACCCTTGGTCGTTGTATCAATCGATCAATCTGGAAACAAATATCGTGCACAATGATGACGATGAAAGCACGAACGAGAAAGGAACAGTGCTGATCGCCTCGCTCGAAGGTTACGAATTGACCAGTGAGCTATTGAACACATTGCGCAGTATATTTGTGCATCAAGAGCGTTGATCGGACATCGAAGCGAGGTACGCCGAAGTCACGGTCCAAGTATCGAATCGTCACTGGAAGAGCATCGCGTACTAGCTCTTGCGCATTCTGCCGAAAATGTGCGTTTGTTCACGTTGACGGTGTATCCGATCGCGGTGTTTCGTTGTTGCGTCGACTCATCTTGAGACTCGTGGTTGCACGGTGTGTTCGAGTACACCGCGCGAAGTCGACCTTGCGAGCACGGATGTTGGAAGTGCACGATAACGCGCGTCGTTCACCGGACCATTCCCGAGCTGATAACGGCGGTTCGACGCTGGCGAGTTCAACGACACCTGGCGCGATCAGTCGTCGACACGACACACTTGTCGCGACCGCCCACTCCAGCGCACGTGAAGCGATCGATACTGGACAAACTGTTGTCGTGTGACGCGTCGGAAATCAGAGGCGAGCATCGCGTTCATTTGAAAACGTGTCATTCGCGATTCCGTTTTCGCGCGATAGATATAATAGCCCGCTCTCATCGAGTAACGACACGACGAAGCAGAGGGCGCGGCCATTCGCGTCCGAGGACGCTTCGACGACCGAAATCGTACTGGCTGTGTTGGCCGAAGTGACGCAACGATTGCGCGACGCCGACTTCAATACGCCTGTGATCGTACAGGCGTCCGAGCAATGCGAGAACGTGTTGTACTGGTTGACTCACATGCTTCCGTTGTTCTGTTGGCACTTTTCATTCTGTGTAAAGGTCCTTTGACGCAGCGCACGCGATCGATCGATACCTTGGCTCTGTAATACGAGGTAATAAAACCTTGCGTCGTAAATACGATGAGCGTTCGAGTTTCTCTTTTTTCCATCCGTTGATTCGTGATCTCACGATGTTATCGTTCGCTCAATATCGCAGTCGTTGATCTGCGAGGACAGGAGCAATGGCGCGTTCGCAACGCGCGTTGCGATTCGAAGAGTTCGAAGGGTGTCCCGACAACTGCTCGGTGCGATACATACCGTGGAAGTAGACGTCGAACGGAACGACGAAATGACGCGAACCCGTGATCAGATGCGATATAAAACGCTGATGCTCCATCACGAACGATGACAATATCGAGCTTTTTTTCACCGAACTTTGGATTCGAGCGTCCCACGTTTCGTTCGTTGCGAATTTCGTATCGTCGATCGATGTCGAGTGCGAACGGCGCAACTTGGGCGAGGTCGTTGTGGAGTCGGTTTAGCGACTTCGATAAGGAAGAACGGTGCCCGTATTGCAGACTTCAACGCGTCGTGCGAGTAGTGATCCGCTATGCAGATCGACTCTCGAAGACACTCAGCGATTCCGACGAACCGTCGCTACCGCAGAAACCGAGCGACGAGGAACCGTTGCTGCCACAGAAACCGAACGACATCGAAGAGATCATAGCGACCGTCATGATAGGCATCGACTCGTATTGCACGGACGATCATGCTCGCTCGCGGTATCTTTGGAAACATCGTCAATCGATTCGAGTGCGTCTGGCCCGTGGCATGGTGCACGATCTCGATGACGGATCGCAAATCGATGCGCGCGATTCGGCGTACGTGCTACTCTTCGCACTGCGCGATATATTCGAGAATCAGTGTTGGTGGCCGGTGAATCGTTACTTTTGTTCGAAACGTGTTTTCGAGACCGAGCTCAAGCTGTCGATCGCGCATTGGCGAATCGTCGTGTACTGGTTGTCGCGCATCATGCCTGTGTTTTGCGACTCCTTCGTCATCGACGTGACGTCGCGTCCGGTCGTCGACTCGTACAGCATACGTCACATTCCCGAAATCGAGCCACTTGAATGGTTGCGCGGTCTGTTCGAAGAACGACGCGAAAGTGCGGTTACCTTTGAGTGCGACGAATCGTCGTCGATGAGAGAGCAATGACGGATCGGACACCCGATCCGTCATTGCTGTATTCATTATACGCTGCGACGAATAGCCGAAAAGACAATACACGAACTGGCGATCGGCGTTCGGCGATGGCGCAATCAGTCCCGCAATCTGGCGCGATTCGACGCGATATCGCGACGTTCCTCGCAGCCGACTCCGTTGGGCGCGAAACGTTATTGACGAGATTTTGTCGTTCTTGCACGGTCTCAATGATCACAATAATCGAGATCTTTATCCGTTTGAACCGATGGTGACGATAGATATGATCGTTGTTACGACGGCGCGCGATACGTTCCTCGCTACGGACACCGGATCGTTGTTCGCAACGGACGACGGGTCAACGATCGAGGCTGTGCTGAATATTCTTGTCGACGTGGCGAACAGTTTGCTTCGTCGAGATCGCGACGACGTTGAAACTCCGGTGATCGCGCAGGTGTCCGAAGAACAAAAAAGACGAATGGTCTACTGGCTGATCCATTTCTTGCCGTTATTGTGTTCGAGCTTCGATATCCGCGTGAATCGACGCGATGCGATCGCTACAGCGGCAAGAGCGGATTCGTGTTCGATTCGCTGCGACGCGGTCGGTAATTTTTAACGTGTCGCGTCGGTGCTTCGATTGATTGTTTCGCGACGATACGTCGCGTACGAACGTTACGTCGAATACGCGTACGACAGTTTTTTGTTCGTATCATTGGTATACAAACATGGGAAGGGGTGCGATAATTGTTAAACGATCATTTATTCGATTTCATCAATTTATTTGTTCAACGATCGTGCGATCGTGGTGGCATAACTGGCATTGGTACCGAGATACATTTTTTCGTCGTACAGCGTTTCGTTTGAGGAAAACCTGAATTGGATATAATTTTCTGATCAGTTTGCACGACTTGCGAACTGGCGATACAAACTTGCACGGACATTCGATACACTTTCCGTAATTCAGGGGCCAAAAGTCTTCGAATAGTTCGTTGTAGCGCGAATATACCGATTCCGCTGTTTCAGCGCTCGCGCAGAATAGCAGTTATACGAATGCGCAATACGGACAATGTTCTGCATGTCGTTCATTTAGTTTGGATCTCGATACTGCGTAATTCAATAACGCGGTGAAGAGACACGCGTAACAGTGCACGAATACGATCTCCTCCGTTTCGAGTTGATATTCCGGCGTCATCATCTTCGCATTATTCAGTGATATGTCGTCATCGTCGCCATCGTCGCCATCGTCGTCATCGTCGCCACCGTCGCCAACGTCGTCATCGTCGTCATCGTCCCACCGTCGCCATCGTCGTTATTGTCGCCACCGTCGCCATCGTCGTCGCCGTCGCATTCTTCATCATCGGGCACTACCAAGCACAACGGCAGTTCGACAACGGCGACACCGTCAGCTACTAACGATTCCATGGTATCTCTCGACGTTAACAATCGGACGGTGTTTACGTCTATAAAGCTATTCGCGCGTTGTTCGGGATCGCTGTAAAGGAACGTGCCTTCACCGTATACGGATCACATAGCATCATACTGATACGCGAGACAATAGCAGCGACAGTACGATCTCCAGCGACAGTTCGACGAATGTTCCATCGGATGACAAAATTTGCATTTTACATCGAGCAATTCAGTTCTGTCTCGGACGGAGCATCGATTGAAACAATAAAATCTGAAACTGTTTTCCACCTCGTCGTCGCATAATTGATAAGAAACCTCCCGTTCACGCAAATTCAAGTACCGTCTCGGAGAAGACGCGAGATCATCCGCCGTTGTCTTTACCGTTGGCCGTTGGTAATCTTCAACTGGACCGAAACGATGATTCACCGCCATCGACTTTGATTTCGCGTCGATGCGCTCGCCACAGTCGGATGACGTCGACGAATCGCTTGGGGTCCTCGTCCATGCGATTCGCGTTACTGCTCGTGTGCCCACGGAAAATGGTGAATTCCCCCATTACCGTAGATTCGCAATCTTCTCCCGGTAACACCAGATACGTAACGAATGCTTCGGCCAATTGTGGACTGATGCCGTTGACCCATAACGCGCGTCGTAGCAACTCCAGTCTTCCGTTTTCGACGTGTATCTCGGCGTCCGGATGGTCGACCGTGACGTCCGATGGTAGCATCCATTTTGAATAAAGTGTACCCGGTGATGCGATACGGTCACGAGGGGACACTGTTATGAAGCGTTCTCTTCCGCGACCGACTGAGGAGTGACTAGCTTCGTCGCGGCGAGACTCCGTCACATCGTGTGTCTCGCGACGAGATAAAACAATGAATTCGGCCGAGTTCGATAACAGATGACACGATCTACTTTGAAGTCAACGGTCAGAACCGTAGCGTTATCTGTACCTTTGGACGATGTAACGATTCAATGGTATCTCGAAGCGAGCAATGTGCTCGAATAAATGCTTTTTTCGGAGCCGGCGAGCGTAGCGCGACATCGCCGAAGAGTCGATCCAGCGTTAATGTTTCGTGATCGCGCGATGCTGCGCGAACGAACAAAGTTCATTCATTCTCCGCCTCGGTGCGTTTCAAACTGATCGCTTCGGGTGCCAGCGCGCGATACGAGAAAAACGATCGCGGAGGAACAAACGCGCCCGATCATTGCACAAATAGGATTTTTAACATTCAATGAACGTGGTCGAGCCCCCCCCCCCTCGGGTACCGTTCGAACGCGTTTCGCGATAGCTCGATCGACGTCGCGCTATGGACACTTATTCACCGATCTAACGCTCGACGGTCTGAGTCTTCGAGAAACGAACGAACGACGTCATTCGCCGTATTTGCGATCTGAGCGAGCGTACTTTCGAAGACGTGAAAATTAAGAATGATCGGGCGTCGTGCGACGTTGCGTTGTCGTCGTTTCGCTATCCGCGTCGGAGGACTCGCGTCCTTGTTACTGCGACATCGAATTGTCCAGTTTGAATCGTATGAACAATGTGGTGGACACTTTGGTGCAACAGAAGCGCGAGGAGGCGCAATGCACCGACGCGGTATTGCGTGTTATTGTATCGTCCAAGTCCTCAGTCGAGCCGTCGTCGTTGGTGATCATATCGCACGCGCGAATTCGACGACGGAGCGCTCATCGCGGGCGTTTCAGCGAGGAGTCGAAACGCATGGGGGACGAAATTGCTAGATCGTTCATTCGTAGCGACCGTGACGAACAGAGCGCATCGGCGAGATCGGCTCTACTTGCGGCGAATGATTCGATATGGTTGGTCGATCGATCGTCATGATACGCAACCGTAGCGCGAGATCGCGCGAACGACGCGTCGCTCGACGCGTCATCGAGCTACGTGACGAATGATCGATTGATCATAGAACCGTGTTTCGCCGAAGACAGATCGTTGTCATCGAGCGTGAGATCCGCGGTGCTGTTGTTCTTTCGCTGGTTCGATCTGTTGGCGACGACGCATCGGGAATGTCCAAACGATGCCGTCAACTTCGAATGGTTACCAGGATCAAACGTGGTGCGCGTGTACGCGGACGATCCGTCGTCGACGAGAGTTCGCGAATCGCTCAAAAGGTCTCTCGAGTACGCTGGCGTCGATGCGACGATACGGCCTTCTAAGAGTCCTCGACGCGAAAGCGGTTGCGCGAACGATGGTGGTCTCGGGAGCAAGCTTCAGTGAACGACGACGGATAGTGACGGAACAGGGACGGACCTCGTCGATCGCGAGCTCGGCAACGTGGACTTGGACGGTTTTCGCAGCGACCGATCGAGCCGTTGACAACTTTGAGTTCATCGATGGCCGTAGAATCGTCGACGATACGTATCGAGCGCCCTCGAGGACGATCGACGTGGTTGTCGCGTCCGACGCGTCAAATCGCGACACCGCGACGCGGCCATCGTCGTCGTGTATGACCGTATTGAGGAACGCCAGTGTCTCGACGTCGCGACGTCGCCTAAGCGTCGTCGGTATGACCGAGGAGCAGAGACGAATCGTCGACACGATCGAGCGCGTATGAACGACTGCGGCGCGCGACGGCGATCGTCGCGTGGTGATAAACGGTGTAGCCGGTTCGGGGAAAACGTTCCTGCTCGGACTAATGCTCGATCGTTCCGAGAGCGTGTTATATCTGGTGAAGAAACGCAATTTCATCGATTCCGCGACCAAACGATTCGCATCGTACGATAATTTGCTCGCATCGTCGATCGATTCGTATCTGATGAATCTGTTGAACATACGCAATTTGTACGTTTGGTTGAATCTGCGACGCAGTGTCGCGGGTCGCTGCGAACTGCTCGAATGCATCGTCGACTGAACACGTTCGCGAGTCCCAATTTCGACCAATTGATATTCGTAGACGAGTACTCTTTGATCGAGGGCTCGTTGGCCGAGCTGTTGAACGCGGCGCTCCGCGGACGAAACGTTCTGATAGCGGGTGATTGCAATCAACAGCTACCCATCGGCGAGGTGGAGGATCAAGCGATTCGCACGATGCTCGATTACGACGATATCTGCTTCATGTACGAAAACGTGAGAGCCACCGATCCGCGTCTGCTAAGCCGTTTGGCGCGTTTCACCACGCGATTCGGCGGTCACGAGTGCGCCGCGTTGTCCGCTCTGCAGGGTTTGACGCGAACGCGCACCGTCGGCATGAGTCCGTTCGTTCGATCTCTGCGCGCGCTCGCTCAAGATGCGATAGACGCGGACTTCGGTCAATTGCCGCGACTGATCGTCGCGTCCAACGAACACGTGAACTACGCGAATTGGGCCATCGGCTATCTGACGTGGCGAAGCTGCCCGATCTGTTACGGAGCCGACAACGGCGAGACGCGAAGCGGTCGGTGCTGTCTGCGCTACAGACGCAGCGTCGTTGCGACCGAACGTCGCGACGTTGCTAGAAGCGACAACAACAATAACAACAACAACGCTACCTCGAGCTGCCGAACCGGCGCGCGCTTCGACGATCGTCGCGACGATCCTTACGCAGATAAACATTCGCACATGCTGTGCGGTATGCGCTATCGCGTGACTCACGCTCGCGCGAATTGGCCCATGCAGGTGGGATCACGCGTGATCGTGCGCGAGATCGAATCCGACGATTCCGTCGTGGTCGAGACGGAAGACGGTGCGTTGTGTCGCGTGCGTCGCACGCTCGTCAAACCCTACGAATACAGCAGCAAATGGGCGCGTCGAGACGGCGATCGTTTCAAGAACCCTTTCGTATGTTCCCCTTCGTGATGGACGCGGCCACGACGGTTTATCAGGTCCAGGGTTTAACTCTGGACGAACTGACCTTTCCGAGATGCTACATCGACGCGCACGGCATGAATGACAAGGCGCTGTACGTGACACTGTCGAGATTCAGACACGAGCGACAATTGTCGGAGGTGATCAATTGCCACTCGTTGGTCATCGGTAACAGTGGATAACGATCGTGTGCTGTCTCGAGGTACCGCGAGCGTCGACATCGCGCGAGGAAACATGCACCCGTTGCCACAACCGCGACGACGTCGTCGCGACGACGAAGATCGCTATGACAACTAGGACGAGCAGAGAGCCGCGTTGAACGCGGTCATTGCGACGCGACGACGAGCTCGATGTTGATATTGTTGCCTCGAGCGCATAGGTCGGAAACTGGTGTACGACATGTTGTCTTACTCCGTTCAACTTTGCTCCCTGTGAAAGACTCTGGAGTTCGGTTCACCCCCGCCCACTCCGTACCAAGTAAAATTGAAAATACTGAATTTGTTGCCCGCCGTCGAGGACTGCAACGAGGATCACGAGCTTCGACGCACGCCCTGGCCCAGTTTGGACGTTAAGTTGCAAAGATCGTCGATTTCGACGACCGGCCGAACACGACACGGCGTTGCAGCGACCGACGCCAAAGCGGAATACGAGGTCACGAGAGAACTGTTGTTCGTGTTGATCCACATGTTCACGGTCGACGCTCGACGTCGACATCGTCGAGTCCGATCTGACGTCAACGGTACCGAGAACGACTATGTCACGGTGAAGGCGCATCTGGAAGACATCGTGTTCTGGTTAGCCGCCATAATACCGATATTTTGCGAAAAATACTCCGTGGCGGTGATCGATCCGGCCGAGGGCCATGACGAACATCGCGCGATCAACGCGCCGTTCGACGATGCAGCGGCTAACGCTGTAGTCAACGACGAGGAGTTCGCCGTTCACGAAGCAGCCACCGCCCTGTTCGAGGACGACGACGACGGGTTGCGACGCCTCGTCCCTGTGATTCTTCCGGCGGCATCGAGCGACGCTCCTCGAAATATCCAGCGCTGTGTTTGTCATCGAGTGATAACCGACGAACAAATATAGATAACAAAGGGTACAAGAGCGCTGAGCGACGTTGCGAGTGCGCAGTCTAGTTCCGAAACTTGCGGCGATGACGAGTTCTCTCGAGTTATGGCACCGCTGTAACGTCTCGTCTTTCCTAAGAGCGACGATAACGGTTGTCCTCTGTTTTATTTTAGGCCTACCTGCATTCACCGGCAATAGCCAGGGGCGCCGAGGACAATATCGGAAGAGAGAGATATTCCAATATTATCTGCTTGTTTAGAGTTTGGAACAAGATGGTTATTCATTCAATAATATGGTAGGCTAAATGTGCTGGATATATATATATGTATTTGTAGATTATATAAAAGCAACGGTCATACATAATATTCCTGAATAGAGATAGGTATATACGTGTGAAAGATATATGTCGGTTGAATAATAGCTTCCAATTCTAATGGTTAGATCTATTGCTCAAAAAGGGTGATACATTAGCAATGTAATAAGCCTTGTCCGCTTCGTTTTCTTGGTCAGAAAGGGTAATAGCTTCTATATCTGATTGTTCTCCAAAGGAACAAGGTCTAATATTTGTGGTGTTTTGGATGTACGCGTATGAGTAGTATGTTGACAAATGGAGGCTAGCTTGGCTGGTTGTGTCCGTAAATGAAACCTGCCCTAATTCTGAGGACGAAATATCGCCCGTTGTATTTTGGTTACATAAGGTCTTCACATCCGAAATAGACCTATCGTATACATGTTTGAATGATTCTTTTAATTGTTCGTTTTCTATTTCCTTCGTTGAGCTTGCTGGTTCTGTCGCGTGATCTGATTTTAGTTGTTTGTTTTGTTCCTCTATCCACGCTCTAGTACGAGCTATTTTAACTAAGTTTCGCCTACGTACGGCGACTCCACTACGCTTTGGCATCTATTGGAGGGTTTGTTATCTTATGTTGAATATATTATTATTTTGTGTTACAGAGGGTGATCCATGTGCATTAATTTACTCACTGTTGGAGGATTGGATACAGGTGCAGTTATCCGCGTTGGAACAGTACCAGGTTGTTGGAGCTCTACCCCTTTGGAGCTACCAGGAAAGTCTGTGAAGAGAATGGAGCTCAATTATTAGAGCTGCCAGAAGAATTCTTAAAATTTAAATTCGTTCTAGAGCATCAACATGCGGGCAAAGCGGCCTGACATAGGAGCTCAACGACGCATGGAGCTGCCTGATTATGGCTCGACAATGCATGGTGCTACCAGATCCGATTTGTATGGAATGCAAGGGGAATGTTATCCTGAAGGGAGTTTCTGATAGATAAGTTGCGAGGAAACCGGGAGCTCGACAACGCTGGGAGCTGCCTGGTTAATAAGGATACTTTGGAGCAAATTAATGAAAATGGGTCCCTACTGCGTTACATGTCGTGTGCAATTAGGCAGAGTATATAAAAGCGTGATATATATATATTCAATAAATTATTTATGCTTTAAAAAGTTCCACCTTTCAGAGGTCAGCCAAACTAACCAATGACTTTGTCGCAATTGTCTGTTGTGTCAGCCCCTTGTACAAGGGAACGAGAAAATATTTTAAATCTATGATGCTTATAGAGTAACTCACTTTTAACAACGTGGCGCCCGAAGGGGCGGTTAGCGAGAATAACTGAAGGACTCTTAAGTGGCGCGAGACTGTCTGTCAACTTTGGGGTCTTCAGGAGTGACCGTCTGATTCGGCTGTCGGGGACTGACTGACTCTCTGGCTTCTCTATTCTCAACTCGTCAGGTCGGGGATATAGGTGTGGAGGGGAAAAGGCTCTGGTAGGGATATCCGCATATGAGAGGATAGTAGAAAGAGAGAGAGAGTCGTTCGGAGATGATTTCATGCATGAGTTATCATGAATACTTCCGTTGTTATCTTTGTCCTTCACGTATTCTCTTACATATATTTTTTTACGCAGCGCATTCTTACAAATATCGATTAAGTGTTCTTGGAATAACAGATTAGATAACGTTTATCGGACGTGTTATGTTGTGGCGTTTATGTATTCGTGGTTTGCATTATTTCTTTTGGTTGAGACATGTCATTTTCGTTAGCGATTAATGTTTGAATGCGGCCATGGGGTTCGAAAAGGCTCGAAACGATTTCTAAGATAGCCGAGGAGAAATACATTTGAGTTATGGACCTATAGTCGCATGGAGTTCCTAAATATGGAGGAACTGGGAAGGGCTTGTTGACGTGATTTTATATAAGTTATCCATTATGCTCCTTTTCTCAGTGTTCTGTTCGTTTTTTCGGGAAAGTAAGTGTAATACTATTAGTTTTATTGCCGTTGCGCGTCACATGGCGTCGAGATAATCCATGGTTAATAATGTAATTTTTAGGGGAACGAAAAAATGTTTGGTGATTTTGTTAGCAAGAGGGATCATTGGTATCTCGAGGTGTTGTTACTTCAAAGACGAATACAGTGATATGCATTATGTTGGGTTTCTGGCTTGTAATAAATTTATTATATTTTTTGCAATTAATTATTATTAGCTGTTGATGTACTTCTTTTATGTGTTTTCTATCCGTTGTGTGAAACAGAATATTATGCGGGTAGCGTGATTTTTCGCGCTCTATTGGTTAAGCTGTTATTCATTTGTTAATTAGTGTATGTGTAATTTCGAACTGTTGATGAAATGTTAGAGGATTTTGTGTTCTGGAAAAGTTGTTTTATAATATTAAAGGAATTTTGTGGGCTTATTATAATGAGCATCTGTTATTTGTTATAATTGTTATAAACAATAACCTCAAATTTTAAATAATAACTTAAACGTTATTTCTCTTCCTTTATGACTACACTCTGATGTCTTTATGGTAAGGTAGATCCGCGGTGATTTGATTGTTATTTGTCTGATTGTTTAAATTAACAAATTAAAATATTGCAGCTACCTAATTTTCGAGTTCGGGGGTACCATATTAAGAGTTCCCGCTGTAATTTTATCGATAGTGAAAATTCAAAATTTGTTTGCAAAATTATTTTGTTTATTTATAATTTCGTCATTTTCATGCTCCAGGGATGATATCAATATTGTTCCTGAAGTTTTTAAGACCAAAGAAAAATAATTTTCCTTATTTTGCACTGATTTTGGAATTTTAATTTTCAGTGATATTTTTATGTAATAGGAGCGTTAGAGGTGTGTGATTTGTTAATATCGTTGTTTTTATTGCGTACCTTTACTTGGGTATTACTTTATTGAAATTTTGTCCAATTCTGAATCCTATTTTATATAGGGATATGCTTGATAGGGGAGCGGTGATTCTTGGTTTATGCTACGTTCATGCCTGTTGTCCAATCCTAGGTGCTAGTTCCATGCGGGGATATTTGCTCGGCGTTAGTGCATATAGGTGGTAGTAGTTATCTGAGGGAGGGTGTTTAGCTATTTCGAGGTTGGTTACTTGTCGGTTTCCATTTTGTGTGCTCATAAGTCAGCTGTCAGTTGCGAATGATCAGTCGTGTATGTAAGAAAGAAAGAGGAGAAAATATGTATCCCTTCCGTCAACGTTTTCCTCGGCGAAGGTACTTCCGACCGGTGCCGGCGATAATAGTAAGTATATGTCAGGGTGTTGCATGCATGGATGTAAGCTCAATTGGATGCACATTAGGATATTTGGTTATACTACTAAGGTATGTTACTACAGTGCTTCTGCAATGGGGATGTGACCTTGAAGACAAATATTCAGATTCCTGGTCTGCTGTCTATCCGCGAAATGACGGAGGTGCGTTGGAAAAGGAGATGGAGGAGGAGAGAGGCAGCCGACTTTTGGCTATATGGTGGTTTGGATATGAGCCCTGACCCTGATGCCTACGGTCTTAAAATTTGTTCGGGTAAATAAAACTTATCCCGATTAAAAAAACACATTTTTAATTGGTAATTATTTTGTTCGTTACAGGGAGCGAGCATAATGCCAAGATCGACACGTATAGGCGTTATGCGTTAATATTGTAATGCCTGTACAAGGATTTTTATACAGTATAATTATTTTCAATTAAATTTGCGTTACTACTTGTTATACTCCCTCCCTTCTTTCTCCCTTTTCTAAAATTTTTCCTATTTTCTCTAGGGTTATTAGATAGTTTTTGAAAGCAAAGTATTAGTAAGAAAGAGGTGAGTAAAAGGTGTTAGTTATTTACGGTGAGGAGATATGAATAACGATCTCTGCTTGGATTAGTCATGGTATAGGAATGCACGGTTTATCTTATCGAGGAGATAGCGAGAAAGGTGGTGGAGTAGTCCGTGGCTTGCGTTACACGGTGGAGGTTGATTTTGTCTATTCGTTTAAGTTTTTAGTAGCAGGAATTTGTCAATTACTGTTACTGATGACTTATCTTAATGGGGGATTAATTATTAGTGTATATATATCTATTGTGTGGGTGATCATGTGAAAAAGCGATTGAAGTATTAGTAATAACATCAAGAACAAGGTAACTATGGTGGTTATGCCGGTCTAGAGGTTATTGCTCGGGGATTCTTTGTGCGCAAACAATAATACTTTAAATTAATATTTTTCAGCAACAATTTTGATCGAGTCGGTAAGGAGGAGCGCGAGTGGGTACGCTCGGTGGCCGCGAGACGACGGTGGCGCGACGTGCCTTAAGGCTACCGCGGTGTACTGCTTTAGGGACTATGAATGAGTTTGTTACGCCTTTTTGTTGCACAGGTGGGTTTAAACCTTTAAAATTTTAGTGTATCGCGGTTATTAATCATTATTTTATCCTTATTTGCTTTTCGTCGACAGGTTTAAGCATAGGTCTGCCAAGCTAGTAATATACTAGGATTTGACGTTAATAAATTGTATTATAACAATGGCTTATTAGGTAAGATGGTAAGTGGTTAAATTAAGTCTCTGTACTTAATAGCTATGGTACAATTAGGTATATATATATATATCATTAGTCTATCCATTAAATATATTGAAAATGAAGCTGTAAATTATATATGACTTATTACTGTCTTCCAGGCCTTTCTGCAATTGTTTGGCAGTTTAGAAGGTCGCCATCAAATATTTTAAAGTAATGAATTATTAGGTCAGATGTATATATATGTATATATCATAGATGAAGTGTATTACTTCATATAATAGGATACAATATACTGGTTATATATATATAAGAAAAGGTATTACGCGAGATATTATATAAAAATATCGGTTATATAGGGTGTTAAATAAGTGAGTGTGGTGCAATTTCAAAAGTGTAGTATATGTACGTATACTATATGCGCATAAGTGCGTCATTGGAGAGAGTAGGGTATTAAAATATTATTGTTACAGGTTCCGACGAATATAGAAGGCGCTTGAGATGTAGGATACAGATAGCTCGCGACCTGTTGGTTAGCAAAAACAGTGACAAAGAAAGGTGCGTGCCTGACGACCTTGTTTCTTTTCTTGATTCAGTTATCCATTAAGTGGAAATCTTTACGGTAATTAGATTTTGGAAGAAAAATTTCCTTCTTTATGCCTCGGAATAGCGGGATGTTACACCGCGCGAAACCGTTGTCCGTATCGGGCGTGTCATATCCTCGATGGATGCTGCCGGCCGAGGTTGTTCATCCGAATGAGGAAGTGGGTGTGGAGGAAGGAAGATTGGAACTAGTACGACGCGTACTGAGCTTCCATATCGTCAGTCCGCACATGGCTGAGGCGTATCTGACGTATCCTGTACCGCCTTGGGCCAACGATCGTCGCGGAACCGTTGTCGATCAAAAATTCGAGCGTTTTCGACGCACCGTGGGAACGAGCGCTTCGGACGACGACGACGACGCTCGAAGATTCGTCGACCTTATTCGCAAGGCGCGGGACCACGATCGCGGAATCGATTGGCGCCTCCTCGCGGAGGATCGTCAACGTGTACCGTCGCTTCGATCCAGCTGGCGATTGCCGTCCTCGGCGAGGGCGACATCGAGCAGTTTTGTTTACTCGCCCCGACTCCCTCTACAGTTGTGTCAACGACAGCTGCGTGGACATTTGTGCGACAACGTGCGCGACGACACGTGGCGACACTGTTTCTTCAATCGATGCTCCGAACGACTTATCACCGATTCGAGCGTCGTCAAATGCAAATTTTGTCACTCCGCGGAACATTCCCCGGATTGTCGCGGACGAACGTATTGTCGATGCGCTTGCACGGCGTATCATTACGACGTGATGTGGTCTACTTTCGGCGAGGGTGCTTTCCCGTACCGCGATCCCGTGCAACGGACCGGCAGCTTCATCGACCCCGACAACGGTCATTGGTTGGCGTCGCGCAGCACGGTCGAATCGTTGGTCGACGACGGTTTCGCCGTGGTCGCGACACTGTCGTGCGTATCGACGTTTCGCGCATCGTCCGACGAGAAGACTCTGTCCGAAGCCGAAACCGTGACGCTCGAGGACGAGCGGAGCGACGATGAGGACGTGATCGTGCGACGACTCGACGCAGATGGGGCCGACGAGGATCGACATCGACCGGACTACCGAGACGGTTCCGAAAAATTGACGGTGCGCTGTCACGCGTGTCTGTTCACGGTGTCGATGAATCGCGTGGCGTCGAGGTCCGAACTGAACGCGTTGCACGCGGAGCACTGTCCGTACTGCGCGTTCGTGCGATTATCGTTCAGCCTCCATGTGAAGACGATCGAGAGAGTGCAATCTCGTTACGACGATCAGTTTCGAAATATTGGCTTTGACGTACGCACCATGCGGCGATTGTCAATGCAATTTCGTGCCGTCGTGGTCCGATCTTTTTCTCGCGACTCGTCGAAGCGACGAGAACGTTCACGCGCGCATCGACGCGCCCACCGATCATAAGAGAGAATTCGTTTTTCCATATTTCGTGTATTTCTTATTCGCCCTCCCCCTTCCGCAACATCCTGCCCGCTTTCCTTCTCGCTCATCGTTCGCTCTGTTCGTACACCGCGTTCTTGTCGTAGTCGCAATCGTTTTCGCCGCAGTTGCCTCGCTCGACGCAGAATCGCAACATTCGCATGTCCGACGAGTACCACAGCAGACGCGCGTAAATCGTCAGATGGTCACTGAGCACCATGACGCAAGCGATGTCGTTCGGATGCGCGCAACTAATCGTCGGTCGCATGTACTCGGAACCGTCGACGCTGTCCGTGTGTCGCACGAGACACACGGGCAACATTGCTCGCGCCATATTGTGCGCCGTTTCATGATCGGTGTACACGTATTTTCCGTAAAAGTAATCCAAATTATCGAGTCCGCGCCGATCCGGACACTCGTAAGCCTCTTGTCTGAGATGTCCACGAATCACGCGTTCGGCGTCGTTCACCAACATGCCTCGGGGGTAATAGAGATAATAATTAACGACCAGTCTGTCGCTGTAAAAGGCGCAACGGAAAAGTTCAAACGATCCGAAGCGAACGCCAGGTCGGTGTGGGCTCTGCTGCAGAAGAGTCGAAGCGACTCGCAGACTCGTCGATGATTCGAGATCGACGGATGGATCGGTCACACGATAGTTGTTCAGCGCGCAAGTCTCAGCGCGCGCAGCGATAGCGATCATCTCCGAGAATCGAACGTCGTACGGAAATCGTCGTCGATCCGCCGAACTCCCATCTCGTAACGCTGGATTCGTTCACCAGAACATCCTATCTCCATGGCGAATTTCTTCGCGCTGGTGCGTCGTCATAACTGCAGCAGGAATCGATCAGCACCAAGCCCTCGGACGCCCGTGATCTTGAGACACGCCGTTGGGAAAATCTTACCGCCGTTTCCACGCTAAGATATCGACGCGTACGAATCGATGTCTCGCGATCGCACGAGATCGGCGTTGGTTTGCGCTTTCGAAATCGTGAGATCAGTCCGCCCAAAGTACGCCTCGCCGCTCGTCTGTAGCCACGCATGGGCACAGAGTCTCACGGATTGATCAACTTCACTCGGGTGGTCCTCGCCATCGACTCGTTCGGCGCGCGATGATCGTGCGAAAGTTTTCGATAATACTTCGGACGAGAGATCCAGCATCGCGTCGCTGTCGATATCCTGGGCCGGGGCTGCATGCTCGATCACTCGCGATTGTCGGCCTCGTGGTACGACCGACCACGTCGGTGTGTACTTGGAGATCCAACCGTCTCGTGCATTCGCATCGGCCGTTTCACGAACGGATCGATCGCGGACGAGTGAGACGTCGCGTCCAAACGTCCACGATTTGCAACCGACGTCACGCCGAGCGAGTGAGGACATCGGTCCGTCGCGTTCGCGCCATGAGATGCGGATACTTGCCATCGACACTGCGAAATGTGCGAAGTCGCCGTCTCGCGTTGCTCGCTTTCGCATAGAGGATCCAGTCGGCGTTGTATTCGCTGCACTCCGCGCGCTGCAAACCGCGTCGCTGCGGCCGTCTGGGCCACGGTCAGATCGCGCAAAGTCGGCCAAGCCCGTTGATAGTAACCCTTGTCCGACGACGAGTTGGTTCGGAGAGAGTAAAGTCGCGTCGCCGAGATCGCGACGATCGGTTTGCCTCGTACGCATCGCGTACGCGTGCACGTGTGGTTCGCTTACGTGCGCATGACACGCGCAGACCGCTCGCCGAGATCGGCGGTGCAGAAGCACGAGCGGCGTAACCGTCGGCCACGATGGCTCACTCGCGCGCGCGTCCGAGATCATCGCACTCGCGCGTGTCCTCGGACCATTCGGGCACGACATCCGAGCGATCGAACGGCGCCAGACGATCGTCTCCGAAAGCGTCGTCGCGGTCGTGGCGTCGTTCGCAATCGACGATCGCGTCGATGATCGACGCGATTCATCGTCGCTGCCGGTGCCAACGGTCGCGCTTATCGCTCGCGCAAGCGCGAAGAACGCGATCGCGCAAACCGCGACAGCAACGCTGTCGGGATCAGCAGCGACGAGGAATCGTTGCGTCGCGAGAGAAACGGATGATGGTGAGGAAACGATTAACTCACGTCTTCTCTCATAGCGCGCCGTACGTCAGCCCTTTATTGCCATACAATCGTCGAGATCGGTCACATGGTTCGCGTTGACGACGTTGTCCCCGACGGGCCGCGATCGAAGCGCACATGATCGTTCGCGGCGGAATCGATCACGCGACGTTTGAAACGCCATGCCGACGTGATCGCATATCACGAACTCTCGCACGTAGTACAATATCTTGCCGAAGAATTGAGCGAGTATTCGATTGCGCAGTTGCACGGTTTGTCGCGTTCGCGCACGCGGCATCACCTCGATGATACCCACTTTATATCACAACACCGAGGCGACGTCGTCCCCGCCGTCGTTTCTCCGCGCGCGATCGTTCCGCGATTCGATCGCGATCGCGCGAGCAATCGTCCGACGGGGCACCGTCGTCCTCGTCGCCGTAACCGCTCGTTTCTCGCGCGCGTTTGGTCCGTCGATCCTTCCGGAACACGGACGGAACAAGATGTCGTCGCGTCAACGCGGAATCGAGTAGTTCGTCGCGGTAGCGACGATCGTCCTCCTCCTCCTCCTCGTTCTCGTCACGATCGTCCGAGTCGTGATACGAGTCGGCGATCTGCGTTCGAAATCGTCGCTCCTCGGCGACCGCGATGGAGTTCATGGTGTTCGCCCGTCGCAACCAGCACAGCGACAATATCACGACTCCGTAAAGTTCGGTCAGGTGTCACAGGTTCGACACGTAGTCTCGGATGGTCGAGTGGCCGTGATACGTGATCAGCACGATTCGACAGGGTGCCTCGGTCAGCGACTCGTACTCGGTGTTGAGAGCGGTCAGTTGTTCCGCCGATCCGCCGTAGGCGTACGATATCGCGGCGATTCGCCTCGTAGGTGTTACGGATCTCGCGCCAAACCGCTGCGACGCTCTTCGCGGACGACACGATCGTCGAGGGGGTCTCGTCATCCATCGTCGAGTCCATCTCGTTCTCGTCCTTGTCGTCCTCGCTCGCGATACGCATTCTCTTTCGCTCTCACGCAGCAGCCAGCGATCCATCTCGGTGACCGTCGCGCGAGCGAAACGCGGCTCGACCACGGCCCAACAACCGTAAGCATTCAACAGCTTGACGCGAACGATATCCGCGGCGAACCGCAGGGACGATTTATTTGCACCGTCCCCTCCATCGCTCTTGTCGAGCGGAGCTTCGTCAGTCATCGAGGGAGCGTTAGAGTGGTGAGGAATCGTTTCCGCGCGTCCATGATCGACGCGACAGCGGCGGGCAGTCGACGGACGAGGCTCGGTCGTTGCCGCGCGTCGATCACCGCAGACGATCTCTCGTGCAGCGCGACGCGTCTGATCAATTGCGCCGTCGCCTCGCGCGACATGGAGAATACGCGACCGTGACGGCGCGTTGCGGGACGGGCGCGAGCGCACCACGGGTCCACTCGCAAATTCAACGGATACGGCAATGAACCGCGTCGCGCGAGGTGCCGCTCGTCGTCGCGCTACCGTCTCCGCTCTCCACAACGACGCGACTCTTGAGCAAGGCGCATACGTCCGAAAGCGCGCGCGTGACGTCCTCGGCAGCGTCACCCGCTGTCGCGTCGACGTTAACGATCGTCGCCAGTTCCGTCGCGTAATCGTGCACGAAATCAACGACTTCCGACAGACACAACGAGCGCAACAAATTGCGTTCGCGCGCGGAAAACTTGGGCGCATCCAGCGCAACGGAGGCGATCAATCGGCCAAGCGTCAACACTCGCGACGACGACCGCGACGACGACGAAAATACCGAATCGAGCGCGCGTTCTCTCAGAAACGATCGAACCTTCTGGTAGTTCGCGCCGGCTGCGAGTTCGATCAAACGCTGCTCGCGCGCGACCGCGAACGCCTCCGACACGAAGCTATCGTCGCCGCGCAGCGTCGTCGCGCCGCTTCGATCGAGACGATCGCACAGATATCGCGCGCCGCTCGTTATCGCGTTCGAATCCGCGCGTCTTTCCGATACAGCGGCGTGCTCCGAACACTCGGACCGATGTCGTCGCGACGACGAAGCGGTCTCGTGCCTACGGGGGCTTTCTTCGGTTCGACGTCGCTCATTTTCGCCCGGAGCTGCCGCGGTTCGTCACGATATCGAAGCGAAACAGCGCGAGTTGTGACTGGTCAACAGCATCTCGTATACTGCGTCCAAATTCTCGTCGGACAGACCTCGAACTCGGTCGATCAGATCGCTGGCGAAAAAAACAAGAATCGCGTTGTGACTCTCGTCGCGCGCTGTATGCCTCGTTCGCGCGCATCTCGCTGCGTCGCGACGAAGCGGCGAGCGTCGTCGCTTAGTATCGCGACGAACGGACGGCGATCGCGCGAGCGACGACGAATTCAACATGTCCAGCAGGTTGTCGTAATGGGAGCGACTGCGATACATCGCGTACTCGTCGGAATCGTCACTCGACGTCCCGCCGATCGCGATTGTTCGCGCGAACATCATCGATAACGTCACCACGCGCGTCGAAGATGGTTCCACTATCGCGTCAGATTCGCCGCGAAATCCTATTGCTTCGACGACTCCCGAGCTCGAACTCGCGCTAGCGAATTCGTCAATTCGGCATCGCTATCGGAATAACGCGCGGACGCGACCGACGGCGCGGACGTTCACACCGTTATCTCGTCGAACATTAGTCGACTGTAACGCGCGGCACCGTTGTCGCGACTCGGTTCGGTCTGCCAGAGAGAGACGCGAAGAGGCACTCGCTCTCTGTATCGCGTGACCGCTGTTGCTTCGTCGATGAGAGCGCACGCTTCCGCGTACAACACCAGATGCGTGAGTCGAGTCATCGCGTAGACGAGCATCGTCGTGATCGCGACCATAGCGAGACACAGCATCGACAGCGTCATCACCACCGATGACGTCGACATCGCAGTCGCGAGAACGGGGCATCTTAGGTGCAGCGTCGCTAGACACCGTGTCGCATTATCGAGTCGATGTGTCGATGAAGATCGTTCGGTCGCAGTCGCAGAAACATTTCGTTCGACACGAAGGGCTTGTCGAAAGTCGCATTTATGCGCAATCGCGGACACATTCGAAATCGCTGATTCCCGGTGAATTCACTCGGCAGCTCCAGTATGTAGAAGAGGCTCCAGAGTTGCCGAGCCAGCCAAAAGTGCACGACTCGATCGTCGAACGATCGTAGACGAAAGCCACAGTTGTCGCATCGATCGTTTCGCCCGCGCGGCGACATCGCGCCTTTTCGGCGGTCGCCGCATCGATCGATGCGAACGCGCTCTCTATCGATCGATGCGAACGAGAGCGATCTCCGCCGTGACGCAGAACCTCTTGCAGCTCACCGAACGCCAAGGTCAGCGCCCGCGCGTCCGCTATCGAGCGAAATCGATCGAGAGCGTCTGATTCATCGTCCGTCGTTGCTTCCGCGCCGATCGCGTCGTATCGCGAAGCTGGCGCGAAGAGACGAATCACCGCGCTCGTCCCGTTGTCGTTGCCTCGGAGCAGCGACGCGCTCACTGAGACGAAGTGACGCTCGAGCAGAGGATAGTAGTGCGTCATAATGGCGATTGATTTGTCGAGCACGCCAAAGGTGAAGTCGTTACCGAAGCACACACCGAACCAGAGCAACAGTACAACACGTGCCATAGTGCAGATTCAGATGTTTCCAGCGGAGCAACACGTTGTTGGTGCCCTCGTGATACATCAGATACTCGTCGACCATGGTCATTGCCGCGTCGTTGTTCGCCACCGTCGCTCGTTGCTTTCGCCATGACCTCGGCCTCGCGTCGTCGTCCCACTCGTCGTTGACGATTTCGTCGGCGCGATCGTCGTCGCGCCTCAGACGAACCGAAGACGGCGCTGGACGAACCGAAGACGGTTCGTCGTCGAGGTCGCGCGACGATGAGTTCGCGTCGTGAGTCAGTTTCGACAGAATGTACACGAAAACATCGTTGTCCCGCGCCATTATCAAACGCGGACGATCGCCACTGTGCGCAGCCAACCAGTTTATTGCCTTCACCTCTCCCTCACCCTCGTCGTAATCGAACTCGAGACGATTCGCCCGAGCGAACGTTGTCGCCGAATCGCAGATCCGATCGACGGCGCGAGTGTCTCCTCCCGCAACGATTCGCGCGACTCCGTCTGTCTCGCGTTTCTTCGCTTCGACGTCGGCGACGATCGCGTTCGTGACGGTTGTCGCGCCGCTGCTCCCACTCTCCGTCGTTCGATGCTCCGAGCGATGGGAGAAACGAGCGTCTGGGACGGCGACGGATGCCGCGCGATCAGCACGAAGTCGCGCAGCAAAATCCCGGATGCGCGGTACCATGTCCTTTATGCGAATCGGAGCGCGAGTCGCCGACGCATTCGCGTTATCGCTCAAGGCGTACGCTACCTGAGTGATTCGCGCGGTCACTGGTCTGGCGTCCAACAGTCGCTGCAGCTGCGTCTGTCGCTTGGCCCGAGGTGCTCGATTGTCCAGAGTGTACCGCAGAGCGTACGGCGGATTTTCGCGCAGATAGCGCACCTCCTTGCTCGATTCCATGCTACGACGGAACAAATCGACGAATTCGCGCTCGTTGGTGCTGTTGCGAATCGCGTACACCACTATCGCGTCACGTCCAAGCACGCGACGTAGCACCCGCTCGATAGCGCGCCGTCCTGTACAACCGACGCGAAGCGATCTCGCAACGCGCCGAATCCGAATATCCCCATCGCGCGGTGCGATCGGTAGCGCGTATGCCGATTCTCGCGTATCGATTTGAGATTGTCTCGAAACCTCGCGCTTTTTTACCGGTCATTGCGAAAAACGCGCGACATTAACGTTAGCGAACACCTCGTTCGTGAGCGCTCGACGATTTTCTTGCGAGAAGAGCTCGTTGTCGTTGCGCGCGCTCCAGTCGATCATGCAGCTTAGCGATTCGTCGCAGACTATCCGCGTACTTGCACGCGGCGTCGACGGCGCGCTGCGCGTCTCGAATCGTGGTGAACAACGCCACGTTTGACGTGTGCAGTACCGAATCGGTCAGAGAACAGTCGCGCGTCTGCACGGACAGAGCGGCCAATCGGCGCGACAATCGCACGACATCGGCGCGACGCGTTCGCACTGAGGTAGATTCGAAAGCTCGAGTCAGATGCCGCAATTTGGCGAATGTCACGTAATCGTCCACGGTGTGACGAGTCATGACGGCGTAGCGCGAGAGCGATCGCAGCGTTCGTCGTCTTCTTAACACGGAGGCGCGCGTCGCAAATGCTCGTTCACGCGCTCGATTTCTCGCAACTCAATCGCACCCACAGGCGTTCTATATCCGTTCGCGCCACTGTCAGTCGTCGCGCGATGTCTCGTTCGCCATCGGCCACTTTGTCCAGGTAATCGTACATCGAATCGATTGCTCTGCAGTAACCCTTGACGATCAACTCGTTCAGTCTCGTACGATCGTCGGTGGGCCGATCGTGCAAGTTTATCAATCGCGTTCGCACTCGACCGCGTCGCTCGCGGTTCAACGACGACGACGCTATCGATTCGATCGATCGAGCGTGCACGCGTCGCAGAAGCTCGTCCGTCGTATCGATCGTGAAATCGGACTCACTGTGTAGACTCATCAATGAGCGAACAGGTATTCGGTGTACAGATCGTACACCGGTGTCAAGAAAGGTGTATCTCGGTGTCGTCGGTAGTCATCGCGCGAGGGGGGACCTGTGTGAATCGGTATCGAGATAGAATCTCTCTCTCTCTCTTCTCTCTCTCTTTCTCTATCTTCGAATGAACGCTAGTTTCCGATCGCGCGGTCATGCTCGTGTCGTCTCGTCGATCGCGACGCGCGCCGCTCGTTGGTTGCGCTTAGGATTCGCACGACCGAGACCGCGATCTCGGACAGGCGCGAACGAGCGGCCGCCAAACATTCCTGCGTCGAGCTTGCGTTGCCGTTGTCAACAGCGCGTCGCGCGCGGACGCCGTTGCGACGACAGACTCGTCGTCGCTGGATCGCTACGACGTTTCCACTGTTCGATTCGTCATCCTGTGCGCAACGATCGCTGCGATGGGCGCTGTCGCGACGTTGTCGGATTTCGCGCGCGTCGCACTCGCGGCGTCGTCAATACTCGCGACGTTGACCCGGTGCGCAGTCGCGCGTTGCGCGTCGCGCAAGAGAGAGACGTTCGCTCGTTGTCGTCGAGAACTACGTCGCGACGAAATCGCGAACGGGACGCGACGAACTGATGACGTCATGAGACTGCGCGCCGACGACGCGGCGTTCGATTGGATACATCTGCTCGAATTGAGACCGTCGTTCGTGGAACTTTACGCGCGGATCTGCGCGATCGCGGAATCTGCGCGATTCCGCGATCGCGAGATCGCGATCGCGCTCTCGACTACGACGGNACAAGGATTTTTATACAGTATAATTATTTTTCAATTAAATTTGCGTTACTACTTGTTATACTCCCTCCTTCTTTCTCCCTTTTCTAAAATTTTTCCTATTTTCTCTAGGGTTATTAGATAGTTTTTGAAAGCAAAGTATTAGTAAGAAAGAGGTGAGTAAAAGGTGTTAGTTATTTACGGTGAGGAGATATGAATAACGATCTCTGCTTGGATTAGTCATGGTATAGGAATGCACGGTTTATCTTATCGAGGAGATAGCGAGAAAGGTGGTGGAGTAGTCCGTGGCTTGCGTTACACGGTGGAGGTTGATTTTGTCTATTCGTTTAAGTTTTTAGTAGCAGGAAATTTGTCAATTACTGTTACTGATGACTTATCTTAATGGGGATTAATTATTAGTGTATATATATCTATTGTGTGGGTGATCATGTGAAAAAGCGGATTGAAGTATTAGTAATAACATCAAGAACAAGGTAACTATGTGGTTATGCCCGGTCTAGAGGTTATTGCTCGGGGATTCTTTGTGCGCAAACAATAATCCTTTAAATTAATATTTTTCAGCAAACAATTTTGATCGAGTCGGTAAGGAGGAGCGCGAGTGGGTACGCTCGGTGGCCGCGAGACGACGGTGGCGCGACGTGCCTTAAGGCTACCGCGGTGTACTGCTTTAGGGACTATGAATGAGTTTGTTACGGCCTTTTTGTTGCACAGGTGGGTTTAAACCTTTAAAATTTTAGTGTATCGCGGTTATTAATCATTATTTTATCCTTATTTGCTTTTCGTCGACAGGTTTAAGCATAGGTCTGCCAAGCTAGTAATATACTAGGATTTGACGTTAATAAATTGTATTATAACAATGGCTTATTAGGTAAGATGGTAAGTGGTTAAATTAAGTCTCTGTACTTAATAGCTATGGTACAATTAGGTATATATATATATATCATTAGTCTATCCATTAAATATATTGAAAATGAAGCTGTAAATTATATATGACTTATTACTGTCTTCCAGGCCTTTCTGCAATTGTTTGGCAGTTTAGAAGGTCGCCATCAAATATTTTTAAAGTAATGAATTATTAGGTCAGATGTATATATATGTATATATCATAGATGAAGTGTATTACTTCATATAATAGGATACAATATACTGGTTATATATATATAAGAAAAGGTATTACGCGAGATATTATATAAAAATATCGGTTATATAGGGTGTTAAATAAGTGAGTGTGGTGCAATTTCAAAAGTGTAGTATATGTACGTATACTATATGCGCATAAGTGCGTCATTGGAGAGAGTAGGGTATTAAAATATTATTGTTACAGGTTCCGACGAATATAGAAGGCGCTTGAGATGTAGGATACAGATAGCTCGCGACCTGTTGGTTAGCCAAAAACAGTGACAAAGAAAGGTGCGTGCCTGACGACCTTGTTTCTTTTCTTGATTCAGTTATCCATTAAGTGGAAATCTTTACGGTAATTAGATTTTGGAAGAAAAATTTCCTTCTTTATGCCTCGGAATAGCGGGATGTTACACCGCGCGAACCGTTGTCCGTATCGGGCGTGTCATATCCTCGATGGATGCTGCCGGCCGAGGTTGTTCATCCGAATGAGGAAGTGGGTGTGGAGGAAGGAAGATTGGAACTAGTACGACGCGTACTGAGCTTCCATATCGTCAGTCCGCACATGGCTGAGGCGTATCTGACGTATCCTGTACCGCCTTGGGCCAACGATCGTCGCGGGACCGTTGTCGATCAAAAATTCGAGCGTTTTCGACGCACCGTGGGAACGAGTGCTTCGGACGACGACGACGACGCTCGAAGATTCGTTGACCTTATTCGCAAGGCGCGGGACCACGATCGCGGAATCGATTGGCGCCTCCTCGCGGAGGATCGTCAACGTGTACCGTCGCTTCGATCCAGCTGGCGATTGCCGTCCTCGGCGAGGGCGACATCGAGCAGTTTTGTTTACTCGCCCCGACTCCCTCTACAGTTGTGTCAACGACAGCTGATTGGACATTTGTGCGACAACGTGCGCGACGACACGTGGCGACACTGTTGCTTCAATCGATGCTCCGAACGACTTATCACCGATTCGAGCGTCGTCAAATGCAAATTTTGTCACTCCGCGGAACATTCCCCGGATTGTCGCGGACGAACGTATTGTCGATGCGCTTGCACGGCGTATCATTACGACGTGATGTGGTCTACTTTCGGCGAGGGTGCTTTCCCGTACCGCGATCCCGTGCAACAGACCGGCAGCTTCATCGACCCCGACAACGGTCATTGGTTGGCGTCGCGCAGCACGGTCGAATCGTTGGTCGACGACGGTTTCGCCGTGGTCGCGACACTGTCGTGCGTATCGACGTTTCGCGCATCGTCCGACGAGAAGACTCTGTCCGAAGCCGAAACCGTGACGCTCGAGGACGAGCGGAGCGACGATGAGGACGTGATCGTGCGACGACTCGACGCAGATGGGGCCGACGAGGATCGACATCGACCGGACTACCGAGACGGTTCCGAAAAATTGACGGTGCGCTGTCACGCGTGTCTGTTCACGGTGTCGATGAATCGCGTGGCGTCGAGGTCCGAACTGAACGCGTTGCACGCGGAGCACTGTCCGTACTATGCGTTCGTGCGATTATCGTTCAGCCTCCATGTGAAGACGATCGAGAGAGTGCAATCTCGTTACGACGATCAGTTTCGAAATATTTGGCTTTTGACGTACGCACCATGCGGCGATTGTCAATGCAATTTCGTGCCGTCGTGGTCCGATCTTTTTCTCGCGACTCGTCGAAGCGACGAGAACGTTCACGCGCGCATCGACGCGCCCACCGATCATAAGAGAGAATTCGTTTTTCCATATTTCGTGTATTTCTTATTCGCCCCTCCCCCTTCCGCAACATCCTGCCCGCTTTCCTTCTCGCTCATCGTTCGCTCTGTTCGTACACCGCGTTCTTGTCGTAGTCGCAATCGTTTTCGCCGCAGTTGCCTCGCTCGACGCAGAATCGCAACATTCGCATGTCCGACGAGTACCACAGCAGACGCGCGTAAATCGTCAGATGGTCACTGAGCACCATGACGCAAGCGATGTCGTTCGGATGCGCGCAACTAATCGTCGGTCGCATGTACTCGGAACCGTCGACGCTGTCCGTGTGTCGCACGAGACACACGGGCAACATTGCTCGCGCCATATTGTGCGCCGTTTCATGATCGGTGTACACGTATTTTCCGTAAAAGTAATCCAAATTATCGAGTCCGCGCCGATCCGGACACTCGTAAGCCTCTTGTCTGAGATGTCCACGAATCACGCATTCGGCGTCGTTCACCAACATGCCTCGGGGGTAATAGAGATAATAATTAACGACCAGTCTGTCGCTGTAAAAGGGCAACGGAAAGTTCAAACGATCCGAAGCGAACGCCAGGTCGGTGTGGGCGCTGCCCCAGAAGAGTCGAAGCGACTCGCAGACTCGTTGTCGATGATTCGAGATCGACGGATGGTCGAACGTCCACACCGTTCCGCAGTCTTTCAGCGCGCAGTCCTAGCGCGCGCAGCGATCGCGCGAATCTCCGATAATTCGGAGACGTGTCGAAATCGTCGTCCGATCCGCCGAACCATCGTCGAACGCTGGATTCGTTCACCAGAACACCTATCTCCATGGCGAATTTCTTCGCGCTCACGTCGTCCCGCGTCATGAACTGCAGCAGGAATCGATCAGGCACCAAGCCCTCGGACGCCGTGATCTTGAGACACGCGTTGGGAAATCTACCGCCGTTTCCACGCAGATAATCGTGATCGCGACGAATCCCGATGTTCGCTATCGCGACGAACGGATCGGCGTTGTTGCGCTTTCGAATCGTGAAGTCGTCGCCGCAAAAGTACGCCTCGCCGTCGTCTGTAGCCACGATGGGCACAGAGTTCACGGATTGATCAACTTCACTCGGGTGTCCTCGCCATCGACTCGTTCGCGCGCGATGATCGTGCGAAAGTTCTCATCGATAAATTCGGACGAGAGATCCAGCATCGCGTCGCTGTCGATATCCTGGCCGGGCAGCATGCTCGATCACTCGCCGATTGTCGCCTCGTGGTAGAACGGACCGACCACGTCGGTGTACTTGGAGATCCAACCGTCGTCGCATTCGCATCGGCCGTTCACGAACGGATCGATCGCGGACGAGTGAGACGTCGCGTCCAAACGTCCACGACCGTTGCAACCGACGTCGCGCGAGCACGAGGACATCGGTCCGGTCGCGTTCGCCATGAGATGCGGATACTTGCATCGACACGCGAAATTGAACGAACTGTCGGCGCCGTCTCGCGTCGCTCGCTTTCGCATGAGGATCCAGTCGGCGTTGTATTCGCTGCACTCGCGTCGCGTGCGAACCGCGTCGCTGCGGCGTCTCTCGGGCACGGTCAGATCGCGCAATCGCTCGGCCAACGCCTCGCTGATGCAGTGACCCTTGTCCGACGACGAGTTGGTTCGGAGAGTAAAGTCCGCGTCGCCGAGATCGCGACGATCGCCGTTGCCGTCGTACGCATCGTCGTACGCGTGCACGGTGACCGGTTCGCTTACGTGCGCATACACGCGCAGAGACGCTCGCCGAGATTCGACGCATTCGAAGCACGCGGCGTAACCGTCGGCCACGATGCACTCGCGCGCGCGTCCGAGATCATCGCACTCGCGCGTGTCCTCGGACCATTCGGGCACGACATCCGAGCGATCGAACGGCGCCAGACGATCGTCTCCGAAAGCGTCGTCGCGGTCGTGGCGTCGTTCGCAATCGGACGATCGCGTCGATGATCGACGCGATTCATCGTCGCTGCCGGTGCCAACGGTCGCGCGTATCGCTCGCGCAAGCGCGAAGAACGCGATCGTGCAAACCGCGAGCAGCAGCAACGCTGTCGGGATCAGCAGCGACGAGGAATCGTTGCGTCGCGAGAGAAACGGATGATGGTGAGGAAACGATTCACTCACGTCTTCTCTCATAGCGCGCCGTACGTCAGCCCTTTATTGCCACAGATCTTACATCGTCGAGATCGGTCACATGGTTCGCGTTGACGACCTTGTCGCGACGGGCCGCGATCGAAGCGCACATGCGTTCGATCGCGGCGGAATCGATCACGCGAAACGACTTGTGAAACGCCATGCCGACGTGATCGCATATCACGAACTCTCGCACGTAGTACAATATCTTGCCGAAGAATTGAGCGAGTATTCGATTGCGCAGTTGGCACGGTTTGTCGCGTTCGCGCACGCGATCACCTCGATGATACGCCACTTTTATCACCAACACCGAGGCGAAGACGTCGTCCCCGCCGTCGAATCGTTCGATCTCGCGCGCGATCGTTCCCGCGATTCGATCGCGATCGCGCGAGCAATCGTCCGACGGGGCACCGTCGTCCTCGTCGCCGTAACCGCTCGTTTCTCGCGCGCGTTTGGTCCGTCGATCCTTCCGGAACACGGACGGAACGAGATGTCGTCGCGTCAACGCGGAATCGAGTAGTTCGTCGCGGTAGCGACGATCGTCCTCCTCCTCCTCCTCGTTCTCGTCACGATCGTCCGAGTCGTGATACGAGTCGGCGATCTGCGTTCGAAATCGTCGCTCCTCGGCGACCGCGATGGAGTTCATGGTGTTCGCCCGTCGCAACCAGCACAGCGACAATATCACGACTCCGTAAAGTTCGGTCAGGTGTCACAGGTTCGACACGTAGTCTCGGATGGTCGAGTGGCCGTGATACGTGATCAGCACGATTCGACAGGGTGCCTCGGTCAGCGACTCGTACTCGGTGTTGAGAGCGGTCAGTTGTTCCGCCGATCCGCCGTAGGCGTACGATATCGCGGCGATTCGCCTCGTAGGTGTTACGGATCTCGCGCCAAACCGCTGCGACGCTCTTCGCGGACGACACGATCGTCGAGGGGGTCTCGTCATCCATCGTCGAGTCCATCTCGTTCTCGTCCTTGTCGTCCTCGCTCGCGATACGCATTCTCTTTCGCTCTCCACGCAGCAGCCAGCGATCCATCTCGGTGACCGTCGCGCGAGCGAAACGCGGCTCGACCACGGCCCAACAACCGTAAGCATTCAACAGCTTGACGCGAACGATATCCGCGGCGAACCGCAGGGACGATTTATTCGCACCGTCCCCTCCATCGCTCTTGTCGAGCGGAGCTTCGTCAGTCATCGAGGGGAGCGTTAGAGTGGTGAGGAATCGTTTCCGCGCGTCCTGATCGTGACGCGACAGCGCGGGCAGTCGACGGACGAGGCTCGGTCGTTGCCGCGCGTCGATCACCGCAGACGATCTCTCGTGCAGCGCGACGCGTCTGATCAATTGCGCCGTCGCCTCGCGCGACATGGAGAATACGCGACCGTGACGGCGCGTTGCGGGACGGGCGCGAGCGCACCACGGGTCCACTCGCAAATTCAACGGATACGGCAATGAACCGCGTCGCGTCGAGGTGCCGCTCGTCGTCGCGCCGCTACCGTCTCCGCTCTCCACAACGACGCGACTCTTGAGCAAGGCGCATACGTCCGAAAGCGCGCGCGTGACGTCCTCGGCAGCGTCACCCGCTGTCGCGTCGACGTTAACGATCGTCGCCAGTTCCGTCGCGTAATCGTGCACGAAATCAACGACTTCCGACAGACACAACGAGCGCAACAAATTGCGTTCGCGCGCGGAAAACTTGGGCGCATCCAGCGCAACGGAGGCGATCAATCGGCCAAGCGTCAACACTCGCGACGACGACCGCGACGACGACGAAAATACCGAATCGAGCGCGCGTTCTCTCAGAAACGATCGAACCTTCTGGTAGTTCGCGCCGGCTGCGAGTTCGATCAAACGCTGCTCGCGCGCGACCGCGAACGCCTCCGACACGAAGCTATCGTCGCCGCGCAGCGTCGTCGCGCCGCTTCGATCGAGACGATCGCACAGATATCGCGCGCCGCTCGTTATCGCGTTCGAATCCGCGCGTCTTTCCGATACAGCGGCGTGCTCCGAACGCTCGGACCGATGTCGTCGCGACGACGAAGCGGTCTCGTGCCCACGGGGGCTTTCCCCCGGTTCGACGTCGCTCATTTTCGCCCGGAGCTGCCGCGGTTCGTCACGATATCGAAGCGAAACAGCGCGAGTTGTGACTGGTCAACAGCATCTCGTATACTGCGTCCAAATTCTCGTCGGACAGACCTCGAACTCGGTCGATCAGATCGCTGGCGAAAAAAACAAGAATCGCGTTGTGACTCTCGTCGCGCGCTGTATGCCTCGTTCGCGCGCATCTCGCTGCGTCGCGACGAAGCGGCGAGCGTCGTCGCTTAGTATCGCGACGAACGGACGGCGATCGCGCGAGCGACGACGAATTCAACATGTCCAGCAGGTTGTCGTAATGGGAGCGACTGCGATACATCGCGTACTCGTCGGAATCGTCACTCGACGTCCCGCCGATCGCGATTGTTCGCGCGAACATCATCGATAACGTCACCACGCGCGTCGAAGATGGTTCCACTATCGCGTCAGATTCGCCGCGAAATCCTATTGCTTCGACGACTCCCGAGCTCGAACTCGCGCTAGCGAATTCGTCAATTCGGCATCGCTATCGGAATAACGCGCGGACGCGACCGACGGCGCGGACGTTCACACCGTTATCTCGTCGAACATTAGTCGACTGTAACGCGCGGCACCGTTGTCGCGACTCGGTTCGGTCTGCCAGAGAGAGACGCGAAGAGGCACTCGCTCTCTGTATCGCGTGACCGCTGTTGCTTCGTCGATGAGAGCGCACGCTTCCGCGTACAACACCAGATGCGTGAGTCGAGTCATCGCGTAGACGAGCATCGTCGTGATCGCGACCATAGCGAGACACAGCATCGACAGCGTCATCACCACCGATGACGTCGACATCGCAGTCGCGAGAACGGGGCATCTTAGGTGCAGCGTCGCTAGACACCGTGTCGCATTATCGAGTCGATGTGTCGATGAAGATCGTTCGGTCGCAGTCGCAGAAACATTTCGTTCGACACGAAGGGCTTGTCGAAAGTCGCATTTATGCGCAATCGCGGACACATTCGAAATCGCTGATTCCCGGTGAATTCACTCGGCAGCTCCAGTATGTAGAAGAGGCTCCAGAGTTGCCGAGCCAGCCAAAAGTGCACGACTCGATCGTCGAACGATCGTAGACGAAAGCCACAGTTGTCGCATCGATCGTTTCGCCCGCGCGGCGAACATCGCGCCATTTCGGCGGTCGCCGCATCGATCGATGCGAACGCGCTCTCTATCGATCGATGCGAACGAGAGCGATTTCCGCCGTGACGCAGAACCTCTTGCAGCTCACCGAACGCCAAGGTCAGCGCCCGCGCGTCCGCTATCGAGCGAAATCGATCGAGAGCGTCTGATTCATCGTCCGTCGTTGCTTCCGCGCCGATCGCGTCGTATCGCGAAGCTGGCGCGAAGAGACGAATCACCGCGCTCGTCCCGTTGTCGTTGCCTCGGAACAGCGACGCGCTCACTGAGACGAAGTGACGCTCGAGCAGAGGATAGTAGTGCGTCATAATGGCGATTGATTTGTCGAGCACGCCAAAGGTGAAGTCGTTACCGAAGCACACACCGAACCAGAGCAACAGTATCCAACACGTGCCATAGTGCAGATTCAGATGTTTCCAGCGGAGCAACACGTTGTTGGTGCCCTCGTGATACATCAGATATTCGTCGACCATGGTCATTGCCGCGTCGTTGTTCGCCACCGTCGCTCGTTGCTTTCGCCATGACCTCGGCCTCGCGTCGTCCCACTCGTCGTTGACGATTTCGTCGGCGCGATCGTCGTCGCGCCTCAGACGAACCGAAGACGGCGCTGGACGAACCGAAGACGGTTCGTCGTCGAGGTCGCGCGACGATGAGTTCGCGTCGTGAGTCAGTTTCGACAGAATGTACACGAAAACATCGTTGTCCCGCGCCATTATCAAACGCGGACGATCGCCACTGTGCGCAGCCAACCAGTTTATTGCCTTCACCTCTCCCTCACCCTCGTCGTAATCGAACTCGAGACGATTCGCCCGAGCGAACGTTGTCGCCGAATCGCAGATCCGATCGACGGCGCGAGTGTCTCCTCCCGCAACGATTCGCGCGACTCCGTCTGTCTCGCGTTTCTTCGCTTCGACGTCGGCGACGATCGCGTTCGTGACGGTTGTCGCGCCGCTGCTCCCACTCTCCGTCGTTCGATGCTCCGAGCGATGGGAAGAAACGAGCGTCTGGGACGGCGACGGATGCCGCGCGATCAGCACGAAGTCGCGCAGCAAAATCTCCCGGATGCGCGGTACCATGTCCTTTATGCGAATCGGAGCGCGAGTCGCCGACGCATTCGCGTTATCGCTCAAGGTGTACGCTACCTGAGTGATTCGCGCGGTCACTGGTCTGGCGTCCAACAGTCGCTGCAGCTGCGTCTGTCGCTTGGCCCGAGGTGCTCGATTGTCCAGAGTGTACCGCAGAGCGTACGGCGGATTTTCGCGCAGATAGCGCACCTCCTTGCTCGATTCCATGCTACGACGGAACAAATCGACGAATTCGCGCTCGTTGGTGCTGTTGCGAATCGCGTACACCACTATCGCGTCACGTCCAAGCACGCGACGTAGCACCCGCTCGATAGCGCGCCGTCCTGTACAACCGACGCGAAGCGATCTCGCAACGCGCCGAATCCGAATATCCCCATCGCGCGGTGCGATCGGTAGCGCGTATGCCGATTCTCGCGTATCGATTTGAGATTGTCTCGAAACCTCGCGCTTTTCTACCGGTCATTGCGAAAAACGCGCGACAATAACGATAGCGAACACCTCGTTCGTGAGCGCTCGACGATTTTCTTTGCGAGAAGAGCTCGTTGTCGTTGCGCGCGCTCCAGTCGATCATGCAGCTTAGCGATTCGTCGCAGACTATCCGCGTACTTGCACGCGGCGTCGACGGCGCGCTGCGCGTCTCGAATCGTGGTGAACAACGCCACGTTTGACGTGTGCAGTACCGAATCGGTCAGAGAACAGTCGCGCGTCTGCACGGACAGAGCGGCCAATCGGCGCGACAATCGCACGACATCGGCGCGACGCGTTCGCACTGAGGTAGATTCGAAAGCTCGAGTCAGATGCCGCAATTTGGCGAATGTCACGTAATCGTCCACGGTGTGACGAGTCATGACGGCGTAGCGCGAGAGCGATCGCAGCGTTCGTCGTCTTCTTAACACGGAGGCGCGCGTCGCAAATGCTCGTTCACGCGCTCGATTTCTCGCAACTCAATCGCACCCACAGGCGTTCTATATCCGTTCGCGCCACTGTCAGTCGTCGCGCGATGTCTCGTTCGCCATCGGCCACTTTGTCCAGGTAATCGTACATCGAATCGATTGCTCTGCAGTAACCCTTGACGATCAACTCGTTCAGTCTCGTACGATCGTCGGTGGGCCGATCGTGCAAGTTTATCAATCGCGTTCGCACTCGACCGCGTCGCTCGCGGTTCAACGACGACGACGCTATCGATTCGATCGATCGAGCGTGCACGCGTCGCAGAAGCTCGTCCGTCGTATCGATCGTGAAATCGGACTCACTGTGTAGACTCATCAATGAGCGAACAGGTATTCGGTGTACAGATCGTACACCGGTGTCAAGAAAGGTGTCATCTCGGTGTCGTCGGTAGTCATCGCGCGAGGGGGGACCTGTGTGAATCGGTATCGAGATCGAATCTCTCTCTCTCTCTTCTCTCTCTCTTTCTCTATCTTCGAATGAACGCTAGTTTCCGATCGCGCGGTCATGCTCGTGTCGTCTCGTCGATCGCGACGCGCGCCGCTCGTTGGTTGCGCTTAGGGATTCGCACGACCGAGACCGCGATCTCGGACAGGCGCGAACGAGCGGCCGCCAAACAATTCCTGCGTCGAGCTTGCGTTGCCGTTGTCAACAGCGCGTCGCGCGCGGACGACGTTGCGACGACAGACTCGTCGTCGCTGGATCGCTACGACGTTTCCACTGTTCGATTCGTCATCCTGTGCGCAACGATCGCTGCGATGGGCGCTGTCGCGACGTTATCGGATTTCGCGCGCGTCGCACTCGCGGCGTCGTCAATACTCGCGACGTTGACCCGGTGCGCAGTCGCGCGTTGCGCGTCGCGCAAGAGAGAGACGTTCGCTCGTTGTCGTCGAGAACTACGTCGCGACGAAATCGCGAACGGGACGCGACGAACTGATGACGTCATGAGACTGCGCGCCGACGACGCGGCGTTCGATTGGATACATCTGCTCGAATTGAGACCGTCGTTCGTGGAACTTTACGCGCGGATCTGCGCGATCGCGGAATCGCGCAGATCCGCGATCGCGCTCTCGACTACGACGGTACCGGAAGGATGAACGATGTCGCGACGAAAGAGAGAAGAACACGATCACGGAAGGAGGATCACCGCCGTTGCGCCGGCGAAGAACTGGACGGTCACATGGTTCTGTAGCGCGAAGCCGATCGTTTCATTTCGTCACCTTACAAACGATGGTTCGCCTCTTGTCTGGCGCGTTATCGCGAACGCGAGATCGATCGTTTTTGCGAGCGATCGCGTCGCGATTTCGCGTCGACGTTGCCGCGGTCGCCCCAAATCGCCACTACTGCTACGGTTACTACGCCACGCGAACGTTCTCGTACGCGTGGATACCGATCGCTGAGTAACGCGATTTCGCCGTTACACCAACGGTTGCTCGTGCGCGGAGGATCGCACGTAGAACGACGCTGCCATTGCGATCGCGCATGTCAGAAGATTCGCCATCGTCACGCACGCGTTTGCGCACAATGTCTCGTTGGTCGCGCAGAGACACAATCCGTAGTAGATCGCGACGCTCAGTGCGAACTGCGTGAGCATCGCGATCCAGACCAGCGTCAGTTTCACCACGGGATAAATCGTCACCACCTCGACGTATCGGCGAGATTGACGCGATCGCGGCGAACGCTCGTCGTCACCGTCCTCCGGATCCGAGTCAACAATGGACGGTTCGTCGCCGAGTGACCGACGGTCATCGTCGTCTCTTCGGTCGTTTCGCGATTTTTCGCGATTAGCGATCGAACGAAAGAGCGAGCGCGTGGTATGAGCTATCGCGTGGTATGAGCTATCGCGTCGTCCGCGTTGTCGATTACGCCCTCGTCGATAGCGACTTCGCCGCCGCTGCGTTCGAGTGTGGTTTCGCCGATCATCTTGTCACCGCTGTTGCGAATCTGGCTCTCGAATCGACGCTCCTCCACGGCTTTGCTTATGCTGCGAAATTTCTCCATGGCCTGATTCGCCAAACGAACACCGGAGCGACGCACCTCCTCGCGAAGTTGCTCCTCCCGATGAGATCGAACGACATGGCCAACGATCGTGAGCGACGAAGAGACCGATGGCGAACCAGAGTATCCAATGAAGACGCACGTCGCAGCAGCAGCATTGTATCCTGCGTGAATCAGCAACGCGTTGTTAGCGGAAACAAGATACGCCGTAGGCAACTGGACGAAAAAGATCCGGTATATAATGGACTGACTCACCGTCGAGAGTGAAGAGAATCGTCGGGAGCCGATCGAGGCGTTGTCGGTGCGGTCGTCGGTGTCTCATTGCGTTCGTCGCAAATAGGAAACGATCGATACGACTCGACCGACTGTTGCGACTGCGACATTATGTTCCTCGGAGCGTCGTTGAATGCTACGCGCGCCGGCTCGCGCTTTACTGTCGGTTCGGCCGGTCGGCCGCGAACGACGAGTCAGTCATCGAGGCCAACCGCTTTCGTCATTGAGGGTCTCGATAACGCCTCGTGGAGAACCGGATGTCGCAATCGAGTCGACGGCGGAACGGTCGGTCGCGGCTTGAGTCAGGCCATCGATCGAGCCATACGAAGAAACTCGACGACCAAGTGCGTTGTTCAGCGGAAACCGACCGCTGTTGCCGGGCCGTTGACGCCGCGACTCGCTGTCGCGGCGCCAACGTTGCGTGGTTATCTCGTGTACGCCGACATGGTCTCGAACGAGTCACGGCTCGCTGGCGAACGAGTGATCTTTCTGTCGGTGCCCTTTACGGAGGAACGAGAGATCTACGGTGCTTTGGAATCGTGCGATACCGATCTATCCGAGGAGAACAGTTTCTTCGGCGAACACTTCGAGCGCGCTCTGAAGTCGGTGTTCGCGGTCGCTTCGAAGAAGATACCGATGAGTCGTCTGAAGAGTCAGATAAACGAACAGGCGCGCGGATCGGGTGTGTGCAAGAAATGGGCGGATTGGTACCAACGATCGGCCGACCTGGGACTTTTTCAAGACAGAGGCGCGCCGGCGACGATCGTCTAGCCGTCGTTCGATGTCTGATCGGAGACTATGATACCCATGACGACGCGACAGTCGTGTCGGAATTCAAGTCTTGTTTGACGACGGATCGCACTGTTCGCTACGAAGACTCTCTTCCGTTGAGCGCGAATATTCGTTACCCCCTGGTGCTGGAGGTTCGAATCAGTCTCGAGCTGAGTCTCTTGCCCGTGGAATTCGAGCGAGAACTGATAGACAGCGAACCGGACACGAGCGAACCCGACACAAGCGACAACAATCTGGGCGTCACGTTCGAGCATCGAGTGTCACTGCGAGCCTACGTGTGCAAGCGTTGCCGCGTCGTCGCGCGCGACGACTTTGTCGGCGGGTCGTGCGACTGCGCCACAGTCGGCGCCGACTCGCGCGTCGTTCGCGTCTCTCTGCGAGCAGCCTTGGACGAATTTGACGAGATCGCTTACTAGTAGGAATTGGAATGCGAAGAGGCGACCGCACGTGGAATCGATGCGGAAGATGCGCGAGCGCGTCTGTCGAGACACGACTGTCTGACCACGGTGTTTCGTCTCGTCGCGTTACCCATGCTGAGCGCTCAGTGGCCGACCGGACTGATGCGCGACAGCGTGCCATGTACACCCGAGCGAATGTTTCTGAACGCGCATCAAACACCGGTGCGCATGATCAGCGGTCGGAGCTATCGCACTCATCGACGACTGCTCGAGCACCTGTTGGACATGGTCGCGGCCGCGAGGAAGATCGACAACGGCGTCGTCGAGGCGAGGCTGAAATACGACGGAGATCGCGCGTACGGATGGTACTCAATGGGCGAGTTTTGGGTCGATTCGGAGCGAGTTGCCGGTCTAGCCGCGTCCATTCGCGACGTTCTGGGCGGGCTTTACGTGTACCAACTGGAGAGCGAACGACGCGAAGACCGCTCTGCGCGATCTCGCGATGTTTCTGCGCCGAGCGATCGTCGCCACGTCATCACCGAAGCGGTCTTTATACTGTCGCATCGAAGCCTCATCGCGATGAACGGCGGCGGAGCGCTGTCCCGTCAGATAGAGGTGTCGGAGTACGGTTATTCGGCCGAGCAGAGTCACGTCGAGAAGGCATACGTCCTGTCCTCGTCACCGACGGCCTCGTCGATCGAATTCTGGCCGAACCTGTGCGCGTTCCTGCAGTCGAGCGGCACGGTGTTCGACGCGATCGTGGCGTTCCTTCGAACGTATCGCGAATTTCTCATTTCGTATGTGGCGGCGAACGACGACGACGCGACCGGTTTCGCGACGGCGTCGTCTCACGATCTCCTCGACTGGTCCTCGGCGCGCTATCGCGTCTCGGTGTCGCGATTGACGCGCGATCTTTTCACCGACGAAAAATCGCGCGCGCGGACAGTGGTCATCGCGCTGACTTCGTCGACGTGGTGGGCGCATCGACGACGCGACGACAGTCCGTTGGCGCGCGCTCTGATCCCGTTGACCCCGGAGTACTCGTCGCATCTCGTACGACGCATGAACGAGGCCTCGATCGACGCGAACGACGGCGATCTGCGCGTCTCCCGAACGTACGCATTGCCGGCCGAATTCTCGGAATTGTTGCGCGCGTATCGCGACAGTTCGAACTCTCTCGGCGTGGACGGTTTGCTGCGAATTGTAACCACGCGAGCGACCGCTGCGCAGACGCGAGCTTGGCGACGCGCACTCGATTCGCACTACGAGAAAATGAAACTTCGTCAAACGATCGAGGTCCTGGTGACGCGCGATCTCAGAGCCATCTGTTCCTTCGAAGGCCCGTCGCGGAGTTTCTTCGTATCGCGAGATTCGTCGACTCCGACAGTGCGGACGACGCGCTTCCGCACACCGCGACGATATGTTCGCAGTAGCGATGGATTCTCAGCAGTGACGCGCGCACAGCAGAGATCGAGGAGCGCGTTACTATGCTCTCGTTTTGCGATTTACCGGTACCCATGCTCGACAACGGCCAAATCGCGGAGTTGGAACTTTGTCGAAATCGCGACGATCGCTCGGTGACGCTGCGATTCGTGAGATGGAGACGCGACAAGAAGCGAGCCGACGCGCGCGCAAAGATTCGGCACATTCTGTTCGACGATCGCGAAGTCGCTGTTTGAAGAAGGAGACTCCTTCGATCTCCCCCCCGTTCGGCGCTCGTTATTCGCGCAATAGGCGCAGATTGCACTTCACATTATCCAACGCGCCGTAGAATCGATCGATGATCATCAGCGACAACGACGTGTTGCGCAGATCGTCGATGGCGTCGACCGTGTCGAGCGGTGCCACGGACGGTAGCGGCAACGCGTTCGTCGTGCCGCCGTACACCGCGAGACGGAACGCCGCGAACGTGATCACGAACAGCCACGACACGCCGGTTCCGTCGTTATCGCGCTCATGCGTTTCGCGATATCGTGCCATAAGTCGGCTTTGCGAACGATGACGAATCGAAAAACGACCAAATCGGGACGCAATGAACTCTCGATCTGGCGATTGATCGGTCGTTTTCTCAACGCCGACGGAGCGTCCGGTAACAACGACGGCGATGTCGCGAGATTGAGGAATCTAGCTGCAGAAATGTCAAGCGATCGACTCGTCGATTTTTTTCGTTGGCTGTACCGAGAACGTTACTCCGACAATTGCGTGCCATCGATCTGGGCCATCGCGGCGAAGCGACGAAACGATCGCGCCGTCACGCTGCGCGATCTGGCTTCGTTGCGCTACCGCGTCGCACGGTCGAGTCGCCGCTACCACGGAGATCACTGTCGGCGGTGCTTCGCTGAAGAGCGACGGACGATTGACGTTCACGGAACGCGAATACGATCTTATGTTACATCGATGCGAGATCGAGATACGCGTTTCGACGTCACCGGCCGTGGGACCGCGGCGGTCGTTGACTCGCCGTTGCGACGACGCGTTGGATGCTACCGCGTCGTACTCGTCGTTAGCGCGCCATCGCGCGTTTCTCTACGTGTTCTACATGCTCGCGTGCACGGGCAAACGCCTGTCCGACATCGCGAAAGTCACGATCGCGCAGTTGCGCGATCGCGGGGTATGCGTCATAAAGATACGCAAAACGCGCAAACTCGGGTGAATCGAGATCCCGGAGCTGTTGCTGCGAGATCGTCGCGACGAGCGATCGCTGCCGACCGACGAAAATGAAGATGCCGTTCGGGCGAGTCGCTCCGTCGATCGCGAGGACGACCGTCGACGACGAACCGATGACACCGATGAGCACGCTGTGCGATCGTGTCTCGACGCGTTCGTGGCTTGGGTCGAGATCGACGGCTCGCTGTCGATTCCGTTCAGCGTGCGAACGCTGCGACGAGATCTCGATCGCGAACTAGCCCGATTCTACAACGCGGCCGTCGGTCGCTCGAAATCGCGCGGTTTGAGTTTTCACGCGTTGCGTCGCATCTACGCCGGCTATCGATTTCTGCACGGTGCGTCGATCGAGTGTCTGCGCGAGAATCTCGATCACCGCGATCGACGACATACGAATCGCTACGTGAACGCGTGTCTGTACGAGATCATCAAAAGCGCCGTTTAACGGGTAGATCGCGCGAGTTCGAGTTCAACGGCGAGCACCGGACGTTCGACCTGGACGACGCTTCTTCAATAAGCAACAATCGGAGTGTCGCGCTCTCTTTCACCGGAGGACAGATCGCACGTCGCGCATCTCTCCGAGTCGAAGACAGCGCTCTCGTCGCGACCATGACGAGCGAGAGCGGCGACGTCCATGCTCGACGGCGCGAATTCGTCGTCAGCGACGAACGACGATTTCTTGAATTCGTCGCTGGTGCAATCGCAGTTCCGACGCATTCTCACGGACACGTCGCTACCGGAGACAACGACGTCATCGCTCGAACGAACAGGTTCGACCGATTCGCCGTCGCATCGCGATCGAGGCGATCGATCGTCCGTGAGAACGATGTCGACGGTGACTGATCGACAACGAGGCGACTGCAGCACTGTCGTTAGCATTCCCGCGAGTTTGGCCGCGACACCGACACCACCCGACGCCATCATCGGCTCGACAACGGAACCCGCGAAGCTCGTGAATCGCGGCGGCGGCGGCAAGAAACTGAACCTGCTCAGATCGTCGGCGAAGAAGAAACCGCGACAACGCAGCGCCGTGCCATCGTCATCGAGTCAAACAACTAAGAGGATCAGATTCGAATCGACGGAGGCCAAGGTCGACGATGACGCGACTCGGACCGCGATGTCGGCTCGAACGCACGTCAGTTTCGTATCGGAGATAACGTTGACTCGTCTGATCGAAATGCAGCATGAATGGGACGAGGCTTGCGACGACGAGAGACTGTCGCGAACATCGCGACTGTTCGTCGAATCGCGCGTCGCCACGTTGCGACGACTCGTCGCGACGGCTCGCTCCATATCGTTCGTCGTATTCGCAAGACGGAAGGGTCGTCCGCCCTATAGCATCGGCGAGTACATTCAACTGATGCGACAGTTGTACTATCGTAAGGTGCGACTGATGACGCGCGCCATGACCGTATGTCATACGAGTTCGATCACGCGGGACGATCTGCGTCGACTGATCGCGCCGGATTTCACCGGGGACAATTTCGGCGCCGGCTCGACGATAATGCAAAAATCCGCTGTCGACAAGACCATTCGATGCGCTCTGCGTACACTTCGAGCGAAGAAAAGAGGCGACGTCGCGCGATTGGATGTCGCCGACAAGACTCGCGTTTCCGCGTCGGCTCGTTGGTGCATGCGACTCTTGTGCGACATTTTGTTCGCCAATCTGATCCGCAAGACATAATCGCACCATATGAGCGACGGACAAATTCAACGGTTGCTACCGTCGCACTTCGTGTCGATCGATCTGCCGCGGCAACGTCCGTCGTTCGACCCGATCGACTCGGTACAATTGCTCGCCGATCCTCTGTCGCGAATGACGTTTCACGAGAATTGCGGCGACGACAGTAAACGACGCAAGCGACGAACGGATAGCGACAGAACCGCTGCGCTCGACAATGAGTATGACAGGGGCGAACTGCCATACGGAGCGTACAGTCTGCATCACTTCGTTCGCCTGAACTGCTTCGTGTCGTTGCAACGACCGCGCGAATGTCTGGTGCTGCTGAACGTCAAGGTGTTCGAAGCGATCGCGAATGTGTTGGCGTACGCGCTCATGTCGGTGATTCGATGCGGCAGCGCATCAGTCAATACCGGGCTCACGCTTCGGGCCAAGGACGTCATCACCGCGGCTGAACATTTGTACGGTGTAAGACTGATCGTGCCTATCGACAACGAGGGTCAGCGCGCGAGGAGCGAAATAGGTTCGAGTCTGAGCGCGAGTGCGGTGGATAATGTGATGTTCACGCGGCTCTCGCACCTGCACTCACGGATCAACAAGCAACTGGAGAACCACCTGGTCAGTTTAAAGGACACGAGGACCATGATCGAGAAGATGCGCGACGTCGTTGAATCTCGAGAACGAACGAGAACGAACGGCGAGCCCTCGGCCACGCGAACGCTGCCGCGACGACCGCTTCGAGTGTCGAAGCAGCCCGCTCGTCTGCAAGACTTCGTACTGCTGAAATAACGCGACGAATGACGCTCGTTCGCGCAGGGACAAAGGATCGCTTGTGCGTCTCCGTCACTCGCGCTGACACGCCCGGACGGTGCGACGGCGACGAACGCGCTGCGATACCTCGTAGGGTGCAAACGTCGCGTCGCGTGTCGCGCGAGCGACGACGACGCTCGCAGCAGCGACTCGAGTCACCGTCGTCGACGATGCGAAAGCGATGCGACTCGTTACGCTCGATCGACGAGCGTTGCAGATCGCGACGACGCGATCGCGACGGCGATCGCACAACATACCGCCGTCGTCCATAGAATCGCTCGGGTGCGTGGCGTGTCGAACGGCGCCTCAAGAAAGCGAACCCGCAAACACGGAGCCTGTCGTTACGACGCGACGCGCGACCACCGGCGACGTCGCTATCGCTCCGCCCTACGAGTACTGCAGCGTCGCCATGTACAATCAACTGCGCTTCGGCAACGACGTGGACAAGATATTGACCGACAAAGGAGGCACAGTCAAAAATTTTCTACAGTCCTGCAAGAGCTTCGTCCATTATCTCGTTACGTATCCACTGAGGAACACGTTTCGTGGTTACATCCAGATTTCGCCGTATCTGGCACCGCGGCACATAGCGCTGCCGTTTCATCACGCGGTCAGACTGTTCTCGGCCGATGTGGAGCGCGATCGACGACATTTGCGATTTCGCCGCGAATCGAACGATCGTTCGCGCGCGACTACCAACGGCGTGGTCGATGGCGAGTTCGACGTCGCTGACGAGATCTGGCCGGACGCGAGATGCGCATTCCACTTCGACGTTGCTCCAAATTTCGGTCTCGTGCTGAAATGCGACCCTTGCATACACAACAGCAGTGTGATCGGTGTCGAGCGAGTGTACGTCTACGAGCGCGGATTGGAACACAACGACTCCGTTCACATATCGCCGTTCGTGCTGAAGCATCTGAACGCCGATTTCGACGGCGACGCCGTTACGATCATGATCCTGAGAGGCATCGAGTCGGCGTACGAATTGCGACGTCTGCGCGATCCGTTTCTCTTTGGTGACATTCCGTGATTCACGTTTTGCCAAAGCACTTTTGGACGTTTCGCGTGTTGGCGTTCGACGACGCGCGCGACGAAACGCGCGCCGTGGTCGAACTCGCGACCGAACGAGTCTCGCGCGGACGAACGTTCGGTCGCGGCGCGGACGATGTATCGCCGTGCGAAGCGAGCTCTCTATTGCACGCGAGACTGAACATTCGGCGTTTGCGCGCCGCTCGACGACGGGCTTGCGCTCTCTTCGGTCCGTGGTACGACGATTACGCGCGGGTAATTTCGGATATTTGGCGACGACGACCGATCGACAAAGCGAAGAGACATGATTCGAGGAACATTCGCAACTGCGAAAGCACCGAAGAATGGTGGTGCGAATCCGTGTGGCGACAATGTCCCGTGCTGGATCTGGTCTTCGTGCGCGCGGTTCGCATTCGCGGCAGCGACGACGGCGAGGCCTTTATTCAACGAGTGAGACATGTTTTGTTCCGACGCTCGATCGAAGCGCCCGATCGAGCGATAGTTATCACGGACAAAAACGCTCTTTGTCTGGAAAACTGGCTCGTCGTTCACTCGGGTGCAAAGGGCACTCCGCGCGATCTCGTGACATTGCACGAGCGCACCGCGGCCAACGTGGCACAGGCGGCCGCGCCGCAGTCGGACATCTTTCGCGAATGCTCGCCCGACCAGGAAACCGCGTATCAGCGATACCTCGACGATTTTGTGATCGTGAGCAAACACGTGCCCAAGAGCTCGTACTTCGCGAGCGGCCTAAAATGGGCGACGCAGATGTGCACCGTAGCGCACGGTGATCTGTACATGCGAGATTCGTTGTTACTGCGCGATGTGGCGTATTATCTGAAAGGCACCGTCGACGCGCCCGCCTCGTCGACGGCGTTCGACGACGANAACTCTTGACGATCGACTTGTTCAGTCCTAGTATGACCGTCGTGGGCCCGAGTCTGTGAAAGTTTTATCAATCGCGTTCCGCACTCGACCGCGTCGCTCGCGGTCAACCGACGACGCGGTCGATTCGATCGATTGAGCGTGCACGCGTCGCAGAAGCCTCGTCGTTGTCTTATCGTAAAATCGGACTCACTGTGCAGACTCATCAATTGCACGAACAGGTAAGTCGGTGTACAGATCGTACGCCGGTGTCGAGAAAGGTGTCGTCTCGGTGTCGTCGGTAGTCATCGCGGGAGGGGGGGACCTGTGTAAATCGGCATCGAGATCGAATCTCTCTCTCTCTATCTTCGAATGAACGCCTGTTTCCGATCGCGCGGTCGCGTCGCGTCGTCTCGTCGATCGCGACGCGCGCGCGCTCGTTGGTTGCGCTTAGGGATTCCACGACCGAGACCGCGATCTCGGACAGGCGCGAACGAGCGGGCGCCAAACGATTCCTGCGTCGAGCTTGCGTCGCCGTTGTCAACGCCGTCGCGCGGACGCCGTTGCGACGACAGACGCGTCGTCGCTGGATCGCTACGACGATTCCACTGTTCGATTTGTCATCGTGTGCGCAACGATCGCAGCGATGGGCGCGTCGCGACGTTGTCGGATTTCGCGCGCGTCGCACTCGCGGCGTCGTCGATACTCGCGACGTTGACCCGGTGCGCAGTCGCGCGTCGCGCGTCGCGCAAGAGAGAGACGTTCGCTCGTTGTCGTCGAGAACTACGTCGCGACGAAATCGCGAACGAGACGCGACGAACTGATGACGTCACGAGACTGCGCGCCGACGACGCGTCGTTCGATTGGATACACCTGTTCGAATTGAGTCCGTCGCTCGTGGAACTTTACGCGCGGATCTGCGCGATCGCGGAATCGGCGCTTTCTACGACGGTACCGGAAGGATGAACGATGTCGCGACGAAAGGGAGAAGAACACAATCACGGAAGGAGGGTCGCCGCCGTTGCGTCGGCAAAGAACTGGACGTTCACTTGGTTCTGTGGCGCGAAGCCGATCGATTTATTTCGTCACCGTACAAACAATGGTTCTCCTCTCGTCTGGCGCGTTATCGCGAACGCGAGATCGATCGTTTTTGCGAGCGATCGCGTCGCGATTTCGCAGCGAGCGCCGTCGTTGCCGCGGTCGCCTCGAATCGCCACTACTGCTACGGTTACTACGCCACGCGTACGTTCTCGTACGCGTGGATACCGATCGCTGAGTAACGCGATTTCGCGTTACACCGACGGTTGCACGTGCGCGGAGGATCGCACGTAGAACGACGCTGCCATTGCGATCACGCATGCCAGAAGATTCGCCGTCGTTACGCGCGCGTTTGCGCACAATGTCTCGTTGGTCGCGCAGAGATACAATCCGTAGTAGATCGCGACGCTCAATGCGAACTGCGTGAACATCGCGATTCAGACCAGCGTCAGTTTCACCACTGGATAATTCGTCACCACCTCGACGTATCGGCAAGATCGACGCGATCGCGGCGAGCGCTCGTCGTCACCGTCCTCCGGATCCGAGTCAACAACGGACGGTTCGTCGCCGAGTGACCGACGGTCCTCGTCGTCTCTTCGGTCGTTTCGCGATTCTTCACGATTAGCGATCGAGCGAAAGCGCGATCTCGTGGTACAAGCTATCGCGTCGTCCGCGTCGTCGATCGCGATTTCGCCGCCGCTGCGTTCGAGTGTGGTTTCGCCGATCATCTTGTCACCACTGTTGTGAATTTGACTCTCGAGTCGACACTCCTCCACGGCTTTGCTTATGCTGCGAAATTTCTCCATGGCCTGATTCGCCAAACGACCACCGGTGCGACGCACCTCCTCGCGAAGTTGCTCCTCTCGATGAGATCGAACAACATGGCCAACGATCGTGAGCGCCGCGACGAAGAGACCGATGGCGAATCAGAATATCCAACGAAGACGCACGTCGCAGCAGCAGCATCGTATCCTGCGTGAATCAGCAACGCGTTATTAGCGGAAACGAGATACGCCCGAGGCAACTGGACGAAAAAGATCCGGTATATAACGGACTGATTCACCGTCGAGAGAGAAGAGAATAGTCGGGAGCTGAACGAGGCGTTGTCGCCGGTGCGGTCGTCGGTGTCTCATCGCGTTCGTCGCGAATAGGAAACAATCGATACGACTCGAGCGACTGTTGCGACTGCGACATGTTCCTCGGAGCGTCGTTGAATGCTACGCGCGCCGGCTCGCGCTTTACTGCCGGTTCGGCCGGTCAGCCGCGAACGACGAGCCAGTCACCGAGGCCAACCGCTTTCGTCATTGGCGGTCTCGATAACGCCCCGAGGAGAACCGAATGTCGTAATCGAGTCGACGGCGGAACGGTCGGTCGCGGCTTGAGTCAGGCCATCGATCGAGCCATACGAAGAAACTCGACGACCAAGCGCGTTGTTCAGCGGAAACCGGCCGTTGTTGCCTGGCCGTAGACGCCGCAACTCGCCGTCGTTGTCGCGGCGCCGACGTTGCGCGGTTATCTCGCGTACGCTGACATGGTCTCGAACGAGTCACGGCTCGGTGGCGAACGAGTGACCTTTCCGTCGGTGTCCTCTACGGAGGAACGAGAGATCTACGGCGCTCTGGAATCGTGCGACACCGATCTATCCGAGGAGAACAGTTTCTTCAGCGAACGCTTCGAGCGCACTCTGAAGTCGGTGTTCGCGATCGCTTCGAAGAAGATACCGATGAGTCGTCTGAAGAGTCAGATAAACGGACAGGCGCGCGGATCGGGCGTGTACAAGGAATGGGCCGATTGGTACCAACGATCGGCCGACCTGGGACTTTTTCAAAACAGAGGCGCCCATCGTTATTCACGCCTCGTTGTCGTACAGTGTCTCGTCGCGCTCCTCGTTCGCGCGTTTCGCCAGGGAACGAGGAATGCGACCGGCTGAACTGCATGGCTCAGATTCTGTTTCACACGGAGCGTGCGTCGGGACTCGTCTACCCGCGAGAGGATTCCCTGCAACCGTCAGATCTACGGTGTCTGGGCGCCAGATCGGTGTACTACAGGCGCATATATCTGGTTCATCTGTTGATCTACATGAGCGTGGCGGAAGGTACGTGATTCGATAGAACGAAATTGCGCGGTTTCTTTTCACACACCGTCGATCATTTCGTTCATAGCTCTTCGCTGTTCCGACAAAGAGGTGACGCTGATCGTCGCGCCCGAGCTTCGACAACTGGTGCGACTGCCGACGTCGTGGAGCGTCGCTGTTCACTCGGAGCCGGACGTCGAATTGTACTACATTTGATCATCGTCGATGCTGCGTTGATTCGCTGCTTAATCTCACTCCTTCGTCCACGATCGATTGGAATGGCGAATAAACAGTCAGTTCTCGACCTCGTTCGGACGGTACGTTACCCTAACACCGTTTTTTCTTTTCATTCGCAGCGTTTTGCTCCGAAACGCGCGACGCGACGATGCTATGGAACGAGCGAAACGTGCGTCACGAATGAGAGACCAGTTTGGTGTTTTTTCTGCCGGTGGACGTGGGACAAAGCGGTCTGATCGAGCTGTTCTGGCGATGGGACGGTCCGTTGGAAAGTTTTGTGTATCGCAAAACGCGTCACGGGGCTTTCTGATGGCGCGTCGAAACGACGCGCGATCTCTCGTCGAACGAGAGACGACGCGCCGGCGACGATCATCTAGCCGTCGTTCGATGTCTAATCGGAGACTGCGATATCGATGACGACGCGACCGTCGTGTCAGAATTCAAGGCTTGTTTGACGACGAATCGCACTGTTCGCTACGAAGACTCTCTTCCGTTGAGCGCGAATATTCGTTACCCCTGGTGCTGGAGGATCGAATCAGTCTCGAGCTGAGTCCCTTGCTCGTGGAATTCGAGCGAGAACTGATAGACAGCGAACCCGACACGAGCGACAACTATCTGGGCGTCACGTTCGAGCATCGAGCGTCACTGCGAGCCTACGTGTGCGAGCGTTGCCGCGTCGTCGCGCGCGACGACTTTGTCGGCGGGTCGTGCGACTGCGCCACAGCCGGCGCCGACTCGCGCGTCGTTCGCGTTTCTCTGCGAGCAGCCTTGAACGAATTTCACGAGATCGCTTATTGGTACGAATTGGAATGCGAAGAGGCGACCGCGCGTGGAATCGATATGGAAGAGGAGACGCGCGAGTGCGTCTGTCGAGACACTAGCGCGTCTGACCACGGTGTTTCGTCTCGTCGCGTTACCCATGCTGAGCGCTCAGTGGCCGAACGGACTGATGCGCGAAAGCGCGCCGTGTACACCCGAGCGAATGTTTCTGAACGCGCATCAAACACCGGTGCGCATGATCAGCGGTCGGAGCTATCGCACTCATCGACGACTGTTCGAGCACCTGTTGGACATGGTCGCGGCCGCGAGGAAGATCGACAACGGCGTCGTCGAGGCGAGGCTGAAATACGACGGAGATCGCGCGTACGGATGGTACTCGATGGGTGAGTTTTGGGTCGATTCGGAGCGAATCGCCGATCTAGCCGCGCCCATTCGCGACGTTTTGTACGGACTTTACGTGTACCAACTGGAGAGCGAACGAAGCGACGATCGCTCGGCGCGATCTCGCGATGTTTCGGCGCCGAGGGATCGTCGCCACGTCATCACCGAGGCGGTCTTTCTACTGTCGCATCGAAGCCTCGTCGCGATGAACGGCGGCGGAGCGTTGTTCCGTCAGATAGAGGTGTCGGAGTACGGTTATTCGCCCGAGCAGAGTTACGTCGAGACGGCGTACGTCCTGTCCTCGTCACTGACGGCCTCGTCGATCGAATTCTGGCCGAAGCTGTGCTCGTTCCTGCAGTCGAGCGGCACGGTGTTCGACGCGATCGTGGCGTTCCTTCGAACGTGTCGCGAATTTCCCATATCGTATACGGCGGCGAACGACGACGCGACCGGTTTCGCGACGGCGTCGTCTCGCGATCTCATCGACTGATCCTCGGCGCGCTATCGCGTCTCGGTGTCGCGATTGACGCGCGATCTTCTCGCCGAAGAAGAATCGCGCGCGCGGACAGTGGTCGTCGCGCTGACCTCGTCGACGTAGTGGGCGCATCGACGACGCGATGATGATCCGTTGGCGCGCGCTCTGGTCACGTTGACCCCGGAGTACTCGTCGCATCTCGTACGACGCATGAGCGAGGCCTCGATCAACGCGAGCGACGGCGATCTGCACGTCTCCCGAACGTACGCATTGCCGGCCGAATTCCCGGAATTGTTGCGCGCGTATCGTGACAGTTCGAACTTTCTTGGCGTGGACGGATTGCTGCGAATCGTAACCGCGCAAGCGACCGCGGCGCAGACGCGAGCGTGGCGACGCGCGCTCGATTCGCACTACGAGAAAATGAAACTTCGTCAAACGATCGAGGTACTGGTGACGTGCGATTTCAGAACCCTCTGTTCCTTCGACGGCGGTCCCGTCGCGGAGTTTCTTCGTATCGCGAGATTCGTCGACTCCGACAGCGCGGACGACGCGCTTCCGCACACCGCGACGATATATTCGCAGTAGCGATGGATTCCCAGCGGTGACGCGCGCGCCGCAGAGATCGAGGAGCGCGCTACTCTGCTCTCGATTCGCGATTTACCGGTACCCACGCTCGACAACGGCCAAATTGCGGAGTTGGAACTTTGTCGAAATCGCGACAATCGCTCGGTGACGCTGCGATTCATGAGATGGAGACGCGACAAGGAGCGAGCCGACGCGCGCGCCAAGATTCGGCACATTCTGTTCGACGATCGCGAAGTCGCTGTTTGAAGAAGGAAACTCCTTCGATCTCCTCCCCCCCCCCGTTCGACGCTCGTTATTCGCGCAATAGGCGCAGATTGCACTTCACATTGTCCAACGCGCCGTAGAATCGATCGATGATCATCAGCGACATCGACGTCGCACAGATCGTCGATGGCGTCGACCGTGTCGAGCGGTGCCACGAACGATAGCGGCAAAGCGCTCGTCGTGCCGACGTACACCGCGATACAGAACGCCGCAAACGCGATCACGAACAGCCACGACACGCCGGTTCCGTCGTTATCGCGCTCGCGCGTTTCGCGATATCGAGCCATAAGTCGGCTTCGCGAACGATGACGAATCGAACAACGATCAAAGCGGGACGCAACGAACTCTCGATCTGGCGATTGATCGATCGTTTTCTCGACGCCGACGGAGCGTCCGCTAACGACGGAATCGGCGATGTCGCGAGATTGCGGGATCTAGCTGCCGGAATGTCGAGCGATCGACTCGTCGATTTTTTTCGTTGGCTATACCGAGAACGTTACTCCGACAATTACGTGCGATCGATCTGGGCCATCGTGGCGAAGCGACGAAACGACCGCGCCGTCACGCTGCGCGATCTGGCTTCGTTGCGCGACCGCGTCGCACGGTCGAATCGCAACGAGAATCGTCGAGTCGCCGCTACCGCAGAGACCACCGTCGGCGGTGCTTCGCTGAAGAGCGACGGACGATTGACGTTCACGGAACGCGAATACAATCTTATGTTGTATCGATGCGAGATCGAGATACGCGCTTCGACGTCACCGGCCGTGGGACCGCGGCAGTCGCTGACTCGCCATTGCGACGACGCGTTGGACGCTACCGCGTCATTAGCGCGCCATCGCGCGTTTCTCTACATGTTCTACATGCTCGCGTGCACGGGCAAACGCCTGTCTGACGTCACGGAAGTCACGATCGCGCAGTTGTGTTAGTTGCGCGATCGCGGAGTGTGCGTCATAAAGACACACAAAACGCGCAAACTCGGGCGAATTGAGATCCCGGAGCTGTTGCTGCGAGATCGTCGCGACGAGCGATCACTGCCGACCGAGGAGAATGAGGGTGCCGTTCGGGCGAGTCGCTCCGTCGATCGCGAGGACGACCGTCGACGACGTCACCGATGAGCACGCTGTGCGATCGTGTCTCGACGCGTTCGTGGCTTGGGTCGAGATCGACGGTTCACTGTCGATTCCGTTCGGCGTGCGAACGCTGCGACGAGATCTCGATCGCGAACTAGCCAGATTCTACACCGCGGCCGTCGATCGCTCGAAACCGCGCGGTTTGAGTTTTCACGCGTTGCGTCGCATCTACGCCGGCTATCGATTTCTGCACGGTGTGTCGATCGAGCGTCTGCGCGAGAATCTCGATTACCGCGATCGACGACAAACGAATCGCTACGTGAACGCGTGTCTGTACGAGATCGTCAACAGCGCCGTTTAACGGGTAGTTCGCGCGAGTTCGAGTTCAAAGGCGAGCACCGAGCGTTCGACCTGGACGACGCTTCTTCAATAAGCAACAACCGGAGTGTCGCGCCCTCTTTCACCGGAGGACAGATCGCATGTCACGCGTCTCTCCGAGTCGAAGACAGCGCTCTCGTCGCGACCATGACGAGCGAGAGCGCGACGTCCATGCTCGACGGCGCGAATTCGTCGTCAGCGACGAACGACGATTTCTTGAATTCGTTGCTGGTGCAATCGCAGTTCCGATGCATTCTCACGGACGCGTCGCTACCGGAGACAACGATGTCGTCGCTCGAACGAATGGGCTCGGCCGATTCGCCGTCGCATCGCGATCGAGGCGATCGATCGTCCGTGAGAACGATGTCGACGGTGACTGATTGACAACGAGGCAACTGTAGCACGGTCGTTAGCATTCCCGCGAGTTTGGCCGCGACACCGACACCACCCGACGCCACCATCGGCTCAACAACGGAACCCGCGAAGCTCGTGAATCGCGGCGGCGGCAGCAAGAAACTGAACCTACTCGGATCGTCGGCGAAGAAGAGACCGCGACAACGCAGCGCCGCGCCATCGTCGTCGAGTCAAACGACTAAGAGGATCAGATTCGAATCGACGGAGGCCAAGGTCGACGATGACGCGACTCGGACCGCGATGTCGGCTCGAACGCACGTCAGTTTCGTATCGGAGAGAACGTTGACTCGTCTGATCGAAGTACAGCATGAATAGGACGAGGCTCGCGACGACGAGAGACTGTTGCGAAGATCGCGACTGTTCGTCGAATCGCGCGTTGCCGCGTTGCGACGACTCGTCGCGACGGCTCGCTCCGTATCGTTCGCCGAATTCGCGAGACGGAAGGGTCGTCCGCCCCGTAGCATCGGCGAGTACATTCAACTGATGCGACAGTTGTATTATCACAAGGTGCGACTGATGACGCGCGCCATGACGTGTGTCACATGAGTTCGATCACGCGGGACGATCTGCGTCGACTGATCGCGCCAGATTTCATCGGGGACAATTTCGGCGCCGGCTCGACGATAATGCAAAAATCCGCCGTCGACAAGACCACTCGATGCGCTCTGAGTACGCTTCGAGCGGAGGAAAGAGGCGACATCGCGCGATTGGATATCGCCGACAGAACTCGCGTTTCCGCGCGGCTCGTTGGTGCGTGCGACTCTTGTGCGACATTTTGTTCGCCAATCTGATCCGCGAGACTCAATCGCACCATATGAGCGACGGGCAGATTCAACGGTTGCTACCGTCGCACTTCGTGTCGATCGATCTGCCGCGGCAACGTCCGTCGTTCGATCCGATCGATTCGATGCAATTGCTCGCCGATCCTCTGTCGCGAATGACGTTTCTCGAGAATTGCCGCGACGACAGCAAACGACGCAGGCGACGAACGGATCGCGACGGAACCACTCGACAATGGGTACGACAAGGGCGAACTGCCGTACGGAGCGTACAGTCTGCGTCACCTCGTTCGCTTGAACTGCTTCGTGTCGTTGCAACGACCGCGCGAATGTCCGGTGCTGCTGAACGTCAAGGTGTTCGAAGCGATCGCGAAGGTGTGGCATACGCGCTCATGTCGGTGATTCGACGCGGCGGCGCATCGGTCAACGCCGAACTCATGCTTCGGGCCAAGGACGTCATCACCGCGGCCGAACATTTGGTGTGAGACTGATCGTGCCCACCGACAATGAGGGTCAGCGCGCGAGGAACGAAATAGGTTCGAGTCTGAGCACGAGCGGACAATGTGACGTTCACGCGGCCCTCGCACCTGCACTCACGGATCAACAAGCAACTGGAGAACTACCTGGTCAGTTTAAAGGACACGAGGATCATGATCGAGAAGATGCGCGACGTCGTTGCATCTCGAGAATGAACGAGAACGAACGGCGAGCCGTCGGCCGCGCGAACGCTGCTGCGACGACCGCTTCGAGTGTCGAAGCAGCCCGCTCGTCTGCAAGACTTCATACTGCCGAAATAACATGACGAATGACGCTCGTTCGCGCGGGGACAAAAGATCGCTTGTGCGTTTCTGCCGTTCGCGCTGACACGCCCGTGGTTGACGCGGACGGTGCGACGGCGACGAATGCGCTGCGATACCTCGTAGGGTGCAAACGTCGCGTCGCGTGTCGCGCGAGCGACGACGACGCTCGCAGCGGCAACTCGAGTCAACGATGCTAAAGCGACGCGACTCGTTACGCTCGATCGACGAACGTTGCAGATCGCGACGACGCGATCGCGACGGCGATACCGCCGTCGTCCATAGAATCGCTCGGGTACATGACGTGTCGAACGGCGCCTCGAGAAAGCGAACCCGCGACGACGTGACGCGCGACCACCGGCGACGTCGCGATCGCTCCGCCCTATGAGTACTGCAGCGTCGCCATGTACAATCAACTGCGCTTCGGCAACGACGTGGACAAGATATTGACCGACAAAGGCGGCACCGTCAAGAATATTCTACAGTCCAGCAAGAGCTTCGTCCATTATCTCGTTACGTATCCACTGAGGAACACGTTTCGCGGTTACATCCAGATTTCGCCGTATCTGGCACCGCGGCACATAGCGCTGCCGTTTCATGCACGCGGTCAGACTGTTCTCGATCGACGTGGAGCGCGATCGACGACATTTGCGATTTCGCCGCGAATCGAATCGATCATCCGCGCGCGACCATCAACGGCGCGGTCGATGGCGAGTTCGACGTCGCTGACGACGAGATCTGGCCGAACGCGAGATGCGCGTTCCACTTCGACGTTGCTCCAAATTTCGGTCTCGTGCTGAAACGCGACCCTTGCATACACAACGGCAGTGTGATCGGCGTCGAGCGAGTGTACGTCTACGAGCGCGGATTGGAACACAACGACTCCGTTCACATATCGCCGTTCGTGCTGAAGTATCTGAACGTCGATTCGACGGCGACGCCGTTACGATCATGATCCTGAGAGGCATCGAGTCGGCGTACGAATCGCGACGATGTCTGCGCGATCCGTTTCTCTTCGGTGACATTCCGCGATTCACGTTTTGCCAAAGCATGCACTTTTGGACGTTTCGCGTATTGGCGTTCGACGACGCGCGCGACGAAACGCGCGCCGTGGTCGAACTCGCGACCGAACGAGTCTCGTGCGGACGAACGTTCGGTCGCGGCGCGGACGATGTATCGCCGTGCGAAGCGAGCTCTCTATTGCACGCGAGACTGAACATTCGGCGTTCGCGCGCCGCTCGACGACGGGCTCGCGCTCTCTTCGGTCCGTGGTACGACGATTACGCGCACGTACTGTTGGATATCTGGCGACGACGACCGATCGACGAAGAAGCGAGGAGACACGATTCGCGGAACACTCGCGACTGCGAAAGCACCGAAGAATGGTGGTGCGAATCCGTGTGGCGACAATGTCCCGTGCTGGATCTGGTCTTCGTGCGCGCGGTTCGCACTCGCGGCAGCGACGACGGCGAGGCCTTTATTCAAGGAGTGAGACACGTTTTGTTCCGACGCTCGATCGATGCGCCCGATCGAGCGATCGTTATCTCGGACAAAAACGCTCTTTGTCTGGAGAACTGGCTCGTCGTTCACTCGGATGCAAAGGACACTCCGCGCGATCTCGTGACATTGCACGAGCGCACCACGGCCAACGTGGCACAGGCGGCCGCGCCGCAGTCGGACTTCTTTCGCGAATGCTCGCCCAACCAGGAAGCCGCGTATCTGCGATACCTCGACGATTTTGTGATCCTGAGCAAACACGTGCTCAAGAGCTCGTACTTCGCGAGCAGCCTAAAATAGGCGACGCAGATGTGCACCGTAGCGCATGGTGACCTGTACATGCTGTGACGTGGCAGCCGGAAAGGCGCCCGTCACAGGCCGACCTTTCGGCCCTTAGGCGAGACTCTCGGGGGGGGGGGTGTCGCCTTGCGCTCTCCCCCGTAATAATTAGTGTTAGTAGTCGGAGCGCGCAGGTGGAACGGTCCCGCGTCCCCGAGCTCTGTGCCCCTGGACCTCCTGCGCCGCCCATCAGGAGCGGAGGAATCGGTGGAGGAAGGAAGAGGATGACACCCCCTCGGCAAGACCGCCACCCCAGGTGAATGCACTCCTTTAATAATACTAGTATCGGTTTCGTATCGTCGTGAAAGGTTCTCGCTGTCGCTTCCGTTGTCCACAGGCCTGCAAGGATATCGCGCCGAACGGTCGGCGTTCCCGTGCTTGGCGCTTGAACGCCGGCTAAACAAAGCCAGCCTGAACACTGAGATCGGGCGAGTGTGAGCAAGAGAGAGAGAGAGTGAGCAAGAGAGTGAGACCGAGCACCCGTCCCGCGGATCGAAAAACAAAGATCCGCGGAAGGATTCCCGTATAGGGAGATTTACCGAGGAACGGGGAGAGACGGGTAGCACGAGACAACACCAACGGACAAGAAAGTCTGTCAGGGGAGAAGGAGATAAAAAGAGGAGACTCCCATTGTCTCTCTCTAATATCGCCGACCTGCTTCCGAATAGAACCTGAGAGATATCGACTACCGCGAAGGAGAATAAAAGCGAAAGCATTAGTGAAGTTTTTGGCGTCAGCAAGCGGAGGGCTCCGAACGTACCGCTCGCCTAGGAGGGGACGTCAGTGGCAGCGTGTGCCAGAGCGAGCGTGAGAGGGAGAAGAGAGGAGGACTACGTCGCCGGGAGGTTCCCGATTGTGTAAGACCTTCCACCTGCATTATTGTTTCGGTGTCGTAAGCGAAAAGAGTCTCGTCAAAGTTATCGGCGTAGCGAACAATCTCGAATTCGCGAGAGCCCAAGCGGAGTGTATCGTATCGAGGGGGTCGGACCGTTCCGATTCCCGAAATAATAAAGCTAAAGATAGTCGAAACGCGCCTCGTTATTTTTGTGTTTTCCTGGTCGTTCCCGACTTCCGACGAACCCTTCCCGTCTACCGACTTAAATATCGAAGGGCTACCGGTCCCGTCGACTTCGCGTGTCTCGGCCCTTTGGTGAGGTGTCGCGTAGCGTTGGTGAACGGTGCAGCCCGCTGCACCTGGCGCCCAACCGATTTTGTGAGAGCTAGGTTGGCCGAGACGCGCGGACCGACGGCAGTTTGCCGACGGCGAGCGATAATCGCGTCGCAAATTTTTGGCGCCCAACGTGGGGCCCGAGGTCGGCGAGATAATTTCCGCTATTTAATCGAGACAAAAGAGGCTAATTTAAATTAACCGAAAGTCGCGAAAACGACGACACGTCTCGGTTCGTTTTTTTTTGCTCGACTCGTGTTTACGGTTTTTCGGGTTCCGGGTTGCCGACGCTGAGCACGACTTTCCGTGTTTTCGTTTTTTTTCGGTGGGATTTCGGCACGTGCGAGATCGTTCGTCGCGGTGCAAGAATTATCGATTATTTTCGCTCAGGGTTTCTTTGCTATATTTTTTTTTCCGTGATCACGCTCTGCTCGGGATATCGAGGCTGCTCTCGTTGTGGTGGTGTCCCGGTGCTTGTCTTGGTGGCTACCAAATTGTCGGGGTGATTGTTGGTGTTGGGGGACCATTTTTTTTTCTCGTGTACCGTTCTTCGTGTGCCGTAACGGCTAATAGCGCCGTTGAAGAGGCTCCCGTCAGGCTGGTCGCTTCCACACCAAAGTTTAGGCTGCGGGTTTCTCGTAACGCTTAGGATTACCGTTCCGTTTCGTGCGCGGCGAGGAGTATCGAATAATCATGCCGGAAGACTCCGACCGCGAAGCGTGGATCTACGCGCTGCCCTTGGAGCAGCTGCGAGACCAAGCGACGGCGCGCGGTATAAACGCCACGGGCAACGCGGCGACACTCCGTGCTCGCTTGCTCCGCTACGAGCGAGCAGAGCGCCGAGACCCTCCACCGCCGTCACCGGCGGAGGACGCGATGCGCCCGCCCCTGTCGCGCGAAGACATCGGGGGGAAAACGGAGGAACCCGAGTTCGTCGATAGAACGGTCCTCGAGCCGGGGAAGGTCAGCCCCGATACATTGAAGGTGCCGACGGTGAGGATATCGTCACCGTACCGGGCGGTACCGCCACCGCCGTTATCGCTACCGCCAGAGGAGATACCTCCTCTTTTCGTACCGCAAGTTCCGAGATCGCCGACCCGAGGGCCGGAGGTGCGCTCGAGTCATCCCGCCATGACGACCAGCGACGCATACAACGTGATGCGTCGCTGGAATATAAGTTTTTCCGGAGCGGCGGGAGGTGATGTAGAGGCGTTCCTCCTGCGAATATCGGAGGGGAGGGACATCGTACCGATTACCGACACCGATATGCTCAAGTGCATGCCGTTTTTCCTCACCGGCATCGCATTGGAGTGGTACCGTGTGGGAAGGTTTCGTTGGTTCTCGTGGCGTGAGTTCGAGGTCGCGATGCGCTCACGGTTCGGCGACCCCGACTTCCAATTCGCGTTGCGCGATCAGATTTTGCGGCGCACTCAGGGGGAACAGGAACCGGTCGCGGATTATTTAACGTGCATGCGCGGGCTGTTCGGACGGCTCGACCCACCGTGGGGTGAGGTCGAGCTATTAAATTACGCGCATAGAAATATGCTCCCGCGCCTACAAATCTCGGTGCACCGAGATGATGTCGTGTCGATAAACGCGTTAGAGAGGCTCGCGACGCGCGTCGAGCGTAGTTACGCTGCCGCGAGCCAGTATCGTGCCCCTCCGCCTCCCGAGAGATCCGCGTGTCCGGATCTCGCCTACCGGCCGCCACCGCGCTCGTCTCGGCCGTCTCCCGCGATGACGGCCGAGCATTTATCGAATTATCGAGCCGCGGAGCGAGAGGAAATTCGTGAGAGGGAGCGTCCGCGCGCCGCGGAGGTGACGCGTCAACCGGCGGGGGCGACCCCGCCGGCTCCGGTGAGAGAGGATCGCTGGGCGACCCCTCGAGCCGGGGGCGCGGGGACGGGGGCGAGGAGAAGTACTCGGCAGGAAACTGCCGGGGAACCTGCCCCCGGACCGGCAGCAAGGAGCGGTTCCGACAAATGTTGGAACTGCGACTCGGCCGGTCATTTGGCGCGCGAATGTCGCGCGCCCCCGCGAGTCCACTGCTATCGCTGCGGAAGGGGGCAGCATACAGTGAGGACGTGTCCCTCGTGCGCGGGAAACGGGGCAGGGAGACGCTAGAGAGGGTCCCTGCGTCTCCTCCCGCTTCCGAGACCCGCGAGAAAAAGCAGGGGGTGGCGAGCTCTTATGGTGCGTTCGAAGGGCGTGAGAGAGCGTCCCTGCAATTCATTGAAATATTAATTGGTGAGTTTCCCCTGCTCGGGTTGGTCGACACCGGTTCGGATCGAACCCTTTTTGGTGTAGAGGGTATCGATGCAATCCGCGGGCAGGGGCTATCGTTCCCGAGTACCGTATCTTCCCGGATCCGTCTGGCGGACGGGACGCTAACCACGCTGGACGGGTCAGCGGACGTTATTCTCGAATTGCAGGGACGCCAAGAAACGCTCATCGGGTTTTTACCGAGTCTCGCAGTACCGGCCATCCTGGGGATGGATTTTCTGGCGAGATTTCGTTTAGTTCTCGATTTCGCCCGGGGCGAATGGAGCTTCGCGGATGACGCACTGAGCCGCTATCCTTTCTGCAATGAGCGCGGACAACAGAGCTTTTGTTGCGGGGTCTCGGAATTGTCGCGAGAGCAGGAAGTAGAGCTCACAAAATTTATAGATGATACCGTACCGATCGCTGCCGAAAATCCCGGCGTCACGTCGCTGACAGAACATCGGATCGACGTTGGGACGCATTTACCGATTCGGCAGCGATGTTATTTAGTGTCGCCTAGAGTGCAAGAGGCGATCCGTGGGGAAGTAGACGTTATGCTCAAGGCCGGAATTATCGAGCCCTCCGGTAGTGAGTGGTCAAATCCGGTAGTTATGGTGAAGAAACCGAGTGGCAAATATCGCTTTTGTATCGACTTTCGGAAAGTAAATAACGTCTCGAAGAAGGACGCATATCCGTTGCCAAACATGACGGGAATTCTCGACAAGTTACGGTCCGCGCGATACATCTCGACGATAGACCTGAGTCAGGCCTACTTTCAGATACCGCTGGCAACAGAAAGTCGAGAGATTACCGCTTTTTCCGTACCGGGCAAAGGCCACTATCACTTTACGCGAATGCCGTACGGATTATCGGGGGCTCCGGCCACATTTCAACGGCTTCTCAATAAATTAATCGGGCCGGAAATGGAGCCCCATGCACTCGCGTATTTGGATGATATTGTCGTAGTTACCGAAACATTCGAAGAGCATCTCGAATGGCTATCGCGCGTTCTCGAAAAGATTAGCTCGGCCGGACTTACCGTGAATTTAGAAAAATGAGAATTTTGCCGCTCGGAAGTGAGATATCTCGGGTTTTTAGTGCACCGGGACGGTTTAAAGGTCGACGACGAGAAAGTCAAGCCGCTTCTCGAATACCCGACGCCGACCAATTTAAAGCAACTGCGCCGCTTTTTAGGGATGGCGTCGTGGTATCGTCGCTTTTTACCGAAGTTCGCGTCTATTAGCGAACCGCTCACGCGACTGCTCAGGAAGGGCAGGCGATGGGAGTGGACTACCGAGCAAACTACCGCTTTTGAGAGGATACGATCTGATTTGACCACTGCTCCGATTCTTTCGTGCCCAAATTTCGAAGTACCGTTTATCGTACAGACCGATGCGAGTTCGGTGGGCGTGGGAGCGGTGTTGACGCAGACGATCGACGGGGTCGAGCGCGTCATCGCGTACGCGAGCCGCGTGCTCGCGGACGCGGAAAGAAAATACAGCACCACGGAGCTCGAGTGTTTAGCGGTCGTTTGGGCGATAAAGAAATTCAGACCTTATTTGGAAGGCTACCGTTTTACCGTGGTTACCGATCACAGCAGCTTAAGGTGGCTACACAATTTGAGCAATCCCACGGGTCGACTTGCACGCTGGGCGTTAGAGCTACTAGAGTATGATTACGAAATCATACATCGCAAGGGAGCGTTGCATCATGTTCCCGACGCGCTATCGCGCATGTATGAGGGGGATTCCGAGACCCCCATGACGGCCACGGCAATGGGAGGCGGAAGCGATCTCGAAGCGAATGTCGAGTCGGAGGTAACGGAGACCTCCGACAAATGGTACCGCAAGCGTTATCGTGAGGTCTCGAAGGACCCGAAGCGTTTCCCGACTTGGCGAATTATTGAGGAAAAATTATATTTCTTGCGGCCCGCGAAAATAATTTCTGATTTGGTGGAGGATCTCGATCGTTGGAAGTTGATGTTGCTGGGCGAATCGCGGGGCGAGGCGCTCGGGGAATCCCACGATCATCCTCAGGCGGGCCATCTGGGCGTCGAGAAGACATATCATCGTCTTGCCGTCGCCTATTATTGGCCCAATATGTTTCGGGATACCGCAAATTTCGTTAGACGATGCGAGGTCTGTCAGCGGACCAAGGTGGACCAGCAGGCCCCTGCCGGCCTGATGGGTCGGAGGGTCGTCGAGAAGCCCTGGACAGTGGTCGCGGCCGACATAATGGGCCCGTTGCCGCGCAGCCGGGCCGGTTACTCCTATCTTTTAGTGATCCAGGATTTATTTTCCAAATGGATGGAGTGCCGGCCCTTGCGTAGCGCGAACGGAAAGCTCATTCGGGCCGCTCTCGACGATCTCGTAATATCGCGCTGGGGAACACCGAAGGTCTTGTTGACAGACAACGGTACCGAGTTCGTGAATAAGGATATCGAGCAATTCGCAAAAGAAAACGGCATATATCACAGTACCGTACCGCCGTATCACCCGCAGGCCAATCCGGTCGAGCGAGTGAACCGAATTTTAAAAACGATTATCGTGGCCTTCCTCGGAGACGACCACCGCGAGTGGGATGCGCACCTTACCGATTTTCGTTTCGCGTATAATTCCGCGCATCACTCGTCGATCGGGACTTCTCCCGCGTTCCTCAACCTCGGACGAGAATTAGACCCGCTGAGTTCCGCGAGGCGTCGAGGGGAAAAAACTATCGAGATATCGTCGCGGGATCCGGCCGAATGGTCGGCCCGCATGCGTCGGTTGCAGTCAATACATTCCTGGGTTGCGGAAAATCTAGAGTCCGCGTATCAGCGCCAATCGAGGCGTTATAATTTGCGTAGGCGTCCCGTCGTGTACCAGAAGGGCGATTTGGTGTGGAAGCGACAACATGTGCTTTCGTCCGCGGCTCAGCACACGGCCGCCAAGTTAGCGCCGAAATTTGACGGCCCCTTTAAGATCATTAAAGTACGGTCGGCGGCGGTGTGCGAGCTCGCGCGGCTTGATGGGAAGCCTATCGGGAAGATCCATGTGAAAGAATTGAAACCTTACGTGGCCCCGGTTCCTGCTTAGATTGCCGTACCGTACCGTACGTGGAGAGATGTCGGACACGAAGCGAGCTTGGGACAACTTCCGGAGCCGCTACCGCGAGGTGTTCCGCCTGATCGCGCGCGAGCACCCCGGATTTTGGGCGGCCGCCAATGACGTGTGGGAGACACACCGGCGGGAGACGACCACCACCCGAAGGGCCGTCGTGAGGGAGGTCCCGCCGATGCGGGACGCGTCCTCCCAGACGCACCCGCCACCCCGAGTCGTGCACTACGTGCAGACTCAAACAGAGGGGTGGTGGGACCTCTGGGGGGACCTAATGGTCCATGCGAGACAGCAGGCCGCCCGGGAAGTGCGGGGGGACCGCTCGCCCGCCCCGCGAGAGGCCAGCCCGGAGCCCGCGAGCCGAGAGACGACCCCGGGGGTTGCCGGGACGCCGAGCCGGACGGGGGAGAGTCGCCGGTCGCGGTCTCGAGGAAGGTCTGGGGGCTGCTGGAACTGCGGCAGCCCCAGGCACCGGTACTCGGCCTGCCCGCGGGACCGGGCGGCCGAGTTTTGTTACCGGTGCGGCCAGCGAGGGACGACTCTGCGAGACTGCCCCCGCTGCCAGGAGGAGTGGCGGCGGAGCGGCTAGAGGGCCGCCCGGCCGCTGAGTACCGATCCCGCGTACCGCTCCCGAGGGGAGCGAAGAGCCCTCGGTATCGGGGTACATTTTTTTTTTGGTGTCGGGTTTTTTTTTTCTTTTCTTTTGGGGCTTGGGCGAAAATTTTTTTTTTGTGTGGGTTTCTATGAAATAAAAAGGATGTAATAAGAGCCGTCCCGCCCTTTCTCTTTCCTACCCCCTACCGTTCCTTTCTTTTTTTTTGGTTTTTTTTTGTGCGAACCCCCCCCCCCCCCGGAAGACGGGAGTAGCCCCGTCGGTGGCTCGCGGTTCCTCCATCGCGTGCCGTATCGAGACTCGCGAGAGAGACCGAGTGAGAAGCAGGTGGATGGTCCGCGGCGTGGACGGCGTGCACAAGACCTTCCAGGTCTTCGTCGGGGAGGGGGGAGTTGTGACGTGGCAGCCGGAAAGGCGCCCGTCACAGGCCGACCTTTCGGCCCTTAGGCGAGACTCTCGGGGGGGGGGGGTGTCGCCTTGCGCTCTCCCCCGTAATAATTAGTGTTAGTAGTCGGAGCGCGCAGGTGGAACGGTCCCGCGTCCCCGAGCTCTGTGCCCCTGGACCTCCTGCGCCGCCCATCAGGAGCGGAGGAATCGGTGGAGGAAGGAAGAGGATGACACCCCCTTGGCAAGACCGCCACCCCAGGTGAATGCACTCCTTTAATAATACTAGTATCGGTTTCGTATCGTCGTGAAAGGTTCTCGCTGTCGCTTCCGTTGTCCACAGGCCTGCAAGGATATCGCGCCGAACGGTCGGCGTTCCCGTGCTTGGCGCGTGAACGCCGGCTAAACAAAGCCAGCCTGAACACTGAAATCGGGCGAGTGTGAGCAAGAGAGAGAGAGAGAGAGAGTGAGCAAGAGAGTGAGACCGAGCACCCGTCCCGCGGATCGAAAAACAAAGATCCGCGGAAGGATTCCCGTATAGGGAGATTTACCGAGGAACGGGGAGAGACGGGTAGCACGAGACAACACCAACGGACAAGAAAGTCTGTCAGGGGAGAAGGAGATAAAAAGAGGAGACTCCCATTGTCTTTCTCTAATATCGCCGACCTGCTTCCGAATAGTACCTGAGAGATATCGACTACCGCGAAGGAGAATAAAAGCGAAAGCATTAGTGAAGTTTTTGGCGTCAGCAAGCGGAGGGCTCCGAACGTACCGCTCGCCTAGGAGGGGACGTCAGTGGCAGCGTGTGCCAGAGCGAGCGTGAGAGGGAGAAGAGAGGAGGACTACGTCGCCGGGAGGTTCCCGATTGTGTAAGACCTTCCACCTGCATTATTGTTTCGGTGTCGTAAGCGAAAAGAGTCTCGTCAAAGTTATCGGCGTAGCGAACAATCTCGAATTCGCGAGAGCCCAAGCGGAGTGTATCGTATCGAGGGGGTCGGACCGTTCCGATTCCCGAAATAATAAAGCTAAAGATAGTCGAAACGCGCCTCGTTATTTTTGTGTTTTCCTGGTCGTTCCCGACTTCCGACGAACCCTTCCCGTCTACCGACTTAAATATCGAAGGGCTACCGGTCCCGTCGACTTCGCGTGTCTCGGCCCTTTGGTGAGGTGTCGCGTAGCGTTGGTGAACGGTGCAGCCCGCTGCACCTGGCGCCCAACCGATTTTGTGAGAGCTAGGTTGGCCGAGACGCGCGGACCGACGGCAGTTTGCCGACGGCGAGCGATAATCGCGTCGCAATGCGAGATTCATTGTTACTGCGCGATGTGGCTTATTATCTGAAAGGCACTGTCGACGCGCCCGCCTCGTCGACGGCGTTCGACGACGAGTCGCGAGATTGGAAACTAGATGAATGAAATAAAACGCAAACGAGGAAAAAAACAATCTCTTTATTTCTCGTTCCACGACAATCCCCTTCTCCCGCGCTCGCTTTATTGTTAGAGAGCATAAAAACAATTTTTTACCGCTAGCGATCGTCGCAAGTTAGAATTATGACGATGCTTGTTGCGGTCGCACCACATTCACATAGTAACAAAAGCGCTGACAGAATGGAGGCAAAATTCGCGCCAACGAGTACATAACGATTTCGGGCGAACCATCGATTCGCGGCACGATCGGTTCTCGCCGTCTAAAGTAGTAGAGCTGGTCGCGTAGTTTAGCAGCTATTTCAGTTAACGCGCTCATTACATCGTCAACAGCCGAGGCATTTTCATCGATTCGTCGCCACGACAAATGATCCGAATGCATTGTCATGTTAAAATGGAGCGGATTGTTCTCAAATTGACGAGTAGGCGAATGATTACCGTGTCTTTTTCCAGGCAAATGTAGCACGGAAACGATCGTTTCCCGTATGACAGCTCGTTTCACATGCGCTGGTGTTAAACGCACACATGAAGAATCGACGGTGTAACGTCGCAAAGTACGCCAACGCCGTACGCTCACAGCCAACTCGGGAATCACTCGTTCGGCGATATGATCGGTCGTGTAATCGAAGCAAGGTTGATGATCGCCGACCGATTTTTCCTCCCTGTCATTCTCGTCATCCTCTTGACCGTCGTCGTCCCAATTGCTCTGATCACGCTCCTCATACGAGTCCTCTTCCTCCTCATTATCCGTCTCTAAACGATTGCTGTCGTCCAACACATTGTTGTTGACAATAGTGCGCGATACGATCTCACGAAACCACAATGGATCTTTGGACGATGATGCTACGGTATTGTCGTCATAATCGGAAATAACTCTTATCGTGATACGAAACTAATCGCACAGCATCGACATGATTCGTGCGAGCCAGTATACCGCCTCGCGCCATCGTTCACAATTCGACACGTTGACGCAACTCCAACAATTCAAATAGCCGCGTCGATCTTCAGCGAATATATCCATCAGAGCGTTAATTACTAAACGCGTCAATTCGAGATCGCGTCTTCTTGTCGTTGAGTCGTCGTCACTACAATCGTCATCGTTATTTCTCGCTGCCTCGTCGTCTTCATAAAACACAACGGATGGACGCAATATCACGTCTCGGTAACAAAGCCACGAATATCGCCATTTCTTTTAGGATATCGTTGCAATACGATGTAATCGCGAGCAAACGATCGGCCAGCGTTTCACCTATTTGATGCGGACAGTGAAACAATAAGACCGCGATGACACCAACACAGTATCGATGTGTCGTGCGACATCAGCCAACATATTGCGCACAAAATAACGTCGTACGCAATACGGACAATTTGGCTCGGTGCCCATATCGTCACAGCGTGGTATTAACGATCTGTCGTACGAATCGTATGTGCGTGAAACTCGCCAAATCAGCCACTATTTATTCAAAATGTACATCGTCGGAGATAGATATTAGGGTAGACGGCAACGAATCGCAATCGAGATTCGTCTTCTCACATTATTGTCAATGATCGAGGACGACCGACTCGTCCGCAAGACCGCTCGTATTCTCTTCATCGATCAATATTTGTTTCGTGACGCCGTTGTCGCTATCGCTGTTCGTCGAACCACCGTCACCATCCAATCGATCACCGTGATTACCGGTGTACACGTATCGATGCCACACGTCGCCGTAGAACGGTACTATTCCTTGTAACAATCGGCCATGATCGCGCACACGCACCACCGAATCGATAGGCGGCGGCTCGTAATATAGCCATTCGGCCTGAAATGCGCGACGCAGATGTGCATCGTAGCGCACGGTGACCTGTACATGCGGGATTCGTCATTACTGAGCGATGTGGCGTATTACCCGAAAGGCACCGTTGACGCGCCCGCCTCGTCGACGGCGTTAGACGACGAGTCGCGAGATTGGAAACGAAGTGAATGAAATAAAACGCAAACGAGGAAAAAAACAATCTCTTTATTTCTCGTTCCACAACAATCCCCTTCTTCCGCGTGACGACGATCCAGTCCTCTCCTCCGAATCGTCTCGTTTCGTCGCGGCATTGCTCAATCGGACGAGTACAGAACGCTTGGTGCGCTCCAGATTTCGAATGAATCGTACGAACTCGACTCGTTGATCTATCGGCGCGTTCTCGAACAAATCGCAATAGCGAAGAACGTCCGGCAGCATCGGATGCAGCAGACGCAACTGTCGTCGATGTATCTCGATTTCACCGTTGCGCCGACGACGCGACGTCCGGCGAGGACGTCGCGTGCGAATTGGAGTATCTCGTCAATTTGACGTACCAACGACCGTCGCGATGCGTCGTTTTCGACGAGATCCGATCCAACGGCGCGCCGTTCGTTCGCTCGTCGCGGTCCGTACTGACGAGAGGTTCGTCGTACCACGTGGAGACGGTGAACAAGTAGGATTCCGCCATCTCTCTCTCGGTGCACCCTCGATCGCTTCTCTCTCCCTTTCTCTCGATTCGAGCGTGACGTCGAATCACGAGCAACGGTATATATACGCGACATGTTCGAACCGAGTGTTGTCGGAGCACGGTCGAATCTGTCTTCGCGCGACATGTCGACGCCGCGACCGACCGCGCGCTCCGTCGACGAGTACCTGTTTATCGATATCGACTGCATCGAGCGCAAACGCGCGTTCAAAGACGAAGCGACTGCATCGGGCGATCGATCGCGCCGTCACGTCGCGGCTTCGTCCGAATCGGCGTTATTGTGGCGAGACCGGTTGATCGATCGAACGCGTCGAACGCTGCGAGCCTCGTCCGCCGATCGAGCGTGGATCACCTCGCCGCCGATCGGCGATCGTCACGGTTATCATATCTACGTGGCCGATCCTTCGAGAGAATTCCTGCGAGCGTGGGACGCATTGTTGGATGATCGCGACCGTCGTTATCGTCCGACTGCTGTGTGCGGTGAGGATGCGCCGCTCATGCACGACCGAAACTCCACCGTTCGGCGACCGATGGTTCGCGAATTCAATCCGTTGTACTCGCGCACTCGCATCGTTCGAGCTTTCGAGGAGACCGAAACGGACGACGAGCGCTGCTCAACCGCGATGGATCCCTCGAGCGTTCAGCGCTTGCTGATGCGCCACTACGGCGATTCGTTGACATACAAGCGAGACGACGTCTCGATGCGCTTGTTGCGTGACATAATTGCCTCTCTCGAACGCCAGCTCCGCTACGATGGCGATGATCGGTGGCGATGCGAGCGTCGTTCGATCGCACCCCGTCACTGCGACGACGGCGATGCGCTCGTCTCGATCGCGCGACGCGTGCTCAGACGCGATCGACGCGTCGCCGAGAACAACGCGCTCTTGCAATTCGTTCTGTGCAAACTAGCGCCGATCTTTAACAACGAGGCACCGACGATCGACGACTCGGCTCGACGGCTCTGCGCGAGCGTACCGTGTCAAGTCGTTTCCGTGTCGAGAGGCGCGACTGTATCGCGACGATAAAAGGCGATTTTTTCCAACGATACTTTTACCCCCCCTCCCTATTACCCACTCCCAGCAATAATGTCCGTTGTCGTTAACGACGAGGACGCTGCGAACGTGGAAACGATGGAATACGAGGACAAGGAAAACGCGGTATCCGCGCACGCATCGACGAAGAGCGAAAACGTCAGCGACGAGAACGATCGCGTGTCGATATCGCTCGTAATCATGATTCCGTGCAATCTCTACGATCGAAGCAATTTTCTGGACTCGCGCGTCGAAGCCACCGTGTCGAGGAGCGGTTTGCGCCTGTTTCTGCACTGCTACGGATTTCTGATGTACGACAAACCGGCTAAACTGTAAGTGTTTCTCTCGAACGAGGACGCTCGAGTGCGAGACGTGGCCGCTATGCTGAACGAATGTTCGACTCTGGCCGGTTTCAAGGTGTCCATGCGCGAGCATCTGGCCCGCGTCAAGAACATGCTGGCCGATCCAAGCGTGATCAGTGCCGTCGCTCCCGAGTGCGACGAATCGACTCGGTGCAATCAACTGTACATCCTCGACATGGCGAAACAGTCTTTTGAGTACGTGTTCGCGTTCATTCGCGACTCCGACCAACTGCGTCGAAACGTTAATGTGAACGAGTACTGTCGTCGCGCGCTCTTCGAACCGAACGAGCGAGCCGTCGAGGAGACTTTCGCCGCTTGGCACGATTCCGCCGGCTGCGACTTCGATTGTTGCGTATCCATCGTGCTGCGAGACGCAATAGTCACCACCGATCTGCAGATGCAATCGACGCTGTTGTTCGTGGTGCGATCGTCGCTTCTGCTGACGTATCTGGTCATGAACTTCATGGTGCGCGGCGACGCGAACGCCGTGCGAATTCACATGCGAATGCCCGATTTGCCCGAGTCCGCATTGCTGGAATTTTGGCGAAGATGTCACCGTTTGACGGTGGACAAATTAGTGGCCACTATCATGGTGACTGTAACGCGAATGTACATAGCGTCGTGCGTGGCCTGGCCAACGCGCATTCGCGACGAGAACGCTATCTCGGTGTCAGACGTTCGAACGAGACTCGTCGGCAAGTTGCTGCGAACCAACGCAGCGTCGCGAGAACGAGTCTCGGCGAAAGCTCTCGGTTGGCTGCGAGTAATCAGCGGTGGCGCGCGTTGATGAACCTGCGCCGATGAGCGCCACGGCAAGCGACTCTACGTACGCTTCGAAGCGCTGATGGACATGTTCGAACGACTGAGTGCGAGCGTCGATTCGCTCGCGCAACCTCGAAAACCGGACTCCTCGTCGATCGACGAAACTGACGATCGCGAGATCGGAGACCTCGGCTCGACGACGGTGCAGCTTCGAGGCGGTAACGAGCTCGCGAATCGACAATGGGCCGAATACGAGAACGAACCGCGACTGTGCGTGTCGTCGATAGTGGAGAGTATGCGCGAGCGCACGTTGTCCGGCGACCGAAGAGACCGCGACGCGTCGATAGAACGATTCGTGGTGGATGCGAATTCGGGTTATCAAGATCGCGGAGACGATCTGGTCTCCGTTGTCCGATCAGTCGAGGCTCAGGAGGACGAGGTGGAGCTTTTGAGCGCCGACGTAAGACGGGCTCTCATGTTCGCAGTGCTGTCACTGGCGCGTTACACACCACCGTCGACGGCCAGCACCGAAGCCGACGCGTGCCACGAGGCTAAATCGGTGTTACTGGTGCAGGTGATGAGTCATCTGTTTCGCGCCAAACTAACGGCGACTCAAGTTCGCGAACTCTTCGCGTATCTCTTCGATCTGTGGCAGACGCAGATAGGCATCGTGACGTTGGAGCGACTGAGCGAAATGCTCTTTTGACGCCTGGCGTGCGTCCGCGCAAGTCCTTCCTGCTTACGGTGCAGAAGCGGGCTCCGCCGAGATCCGGCCCGTCGAAATCCAGAGGCAGGAAGGGATCGTGCTCAATTTACGCGTTTGTTTGCGTTGTTAATAAGGCTTTATTAAACAAAATAAGATAGTGGGTAAAACATAAGATGCCGCAATCGGCCGCGGCGGCAGCGGTGAGTCGTTGCACAAACGGGTCGCTGGACCAGGGTTGCACGACTTCCTGTCGTGACAACACGGCGGTCGCGTCCGTACGGGGATCGCTCGCTCGTAGTTCGCGTTTCTTCGTTCTAGCGGGCCGTCGCGTCGTTGGGATTCCGCCGTCGTGCTTCCGTGACACCCCAAGATCGTCGCGCGTGCGAAATCGTTCGGTCGCCGGGACTTCCGCCCCTAATATCAGCCCCGCTGGTCGGCGAGGACTCTCGCCTCGGTATTCACGAGTACGCTCGTGTCAGGAGCGGCGAGGACTCTCGCCGGGGTATTCACGAGTACGCTCGTGTCAGGAACGGCGAGGACTCTCGCCTCAGTATTCACGAGTACGCTCGTGTCAGGAACGGCGAGGACTCTCGCCGGGATATTCACGAGTACGCTCGTATCAGGAACGGCGAGGACTCTCGCCGGGATATTCACGAGTACGCTCGTGTCAGGAGCGGCAAGGACTCTCGCCTCGGTATTCACGAGTACGCTCGTGTCAGGAGCGGCGAGGACTCTCGCCTCGGTATTCACGAGTACGCTCGTGTCAGGAACGGCGAGGACTCTCGCCCTGGGAAATCACGAGTACACTCGCTATTCTACCGGAGAACTCTCGGGCTGGACGACGACTCGTCTATCTGCGACGAGACGTCGGAAGGAAAAGGTCCCTCTAGCGAGTCGCACAGCGCCTTATATCGGCCGCCCGTACGACTCCGGATCGTTCCCCTCCGTGGCATGGAATACACGTGATGGCCGCATGCCGTGCGCGCCGAGGCGGTCCTTGCCTCCATGCACGCGCCGCGTGCTCCCTCGCTCCTTTGTTTTCTCGCTCGCTCGCGGTTCTTTTCGCTCGCTTGCTACTCCGTCTGCTCGCTTGTACCCGGCGCAGGGTGCATGACCCGGGGTCGACATGCATTTCGCGTGACCCGATCAGTAACGATCAGCGCATCGTTACACTCTTCACGCTGTATCGCATGTTCCACATGTCCGCAGCGACGTTGTCCGGCGAGGAACCGCGGACGACGACGGATCGGTAACGTTCGCACCTCTCGTCCGATCGTTGATCGAGCGCCGCGCGACATCGACGAGAAACACGCGCTGTCACTCTCGCGACTTAAGACAGTGACGTCGCATCGCGCGCGAAGCCGCATCATGCGTTGGTGGGACGGAGCGATCGCGACCATGCGTCGCGCGCTGCGAAATCCCGCGCGATCGCGTCGTTTGCGCGTCGTCGCTCTGGGAACACCGGACAGTGGCAAAACTTCGGTGTTGCGAGATCTGTTGCTGTTGGACGACAGAGACGTCGTCGCGAGAACGTGGCGACATCGCGCCGCGCGACCCATCGTCATGGAATCGAGACATCTATCGTGTCAGGAAGTGCTCGTAGCGTACCGATGTCAGCAGACCGGAGCCCTCGCTTCGGACTCGTCCTGCAACAACGACGAATCGTCGACGACGGGCATCGAAGGATTCGCGTTCCTAGATACCGATGCGACGGACGATTCGTCCTTGTTGCAGAACGAATTGGCGCCAGACGCGCGCTACGCGGACGCGGTGCTCCGCTGGCGACGATCGCGGAGACGCGACGCGTGCGCATCGTGCGTGTGCGCGCTGGTGGGTTACGAGTTGTACGACACGTCGGTGGATGTGTTCGAATCGCGCTCGATCATTTGGCGTTAGCTTACGCGAACAGCACCGATGTAATCATCGTGGCGTACGATCCGACGAGCGAGGAGTCGCTGCGCTATTCGCTGCGAACGCTCAGCGCCGTAGCCAGAACCGATGGCGAACGCGCGCGATCCGTCGTACTGATCGAGTGCGATCGTCGAGCGTCGCGCGCACGATCGGCTCTCGAGGGACGAAGACGCGACGGAGACAACGACCGGCGTTACGTCGATCCGACCGCGATCCGGTCGCTGCGACATTACTACGACGCTACTGACGACCTGAACGCGACGACGACATCGTTCAATGCCGAGAACGGGGCCGCGGAACGTCAAGTCAATTGCTTCTTCGCGCGCGTCGACCCAACGGTGAACAACCACGCGCTGCTGCAATGTGCGTTGACCGTTGCACTGGAGTCCGTCGTGCGCGCTCGCTACCCGACGCTGCGGTCGCTTCGCGACGCGGTAGAATCCTCGACGACGAGCGCCGACGCAAACGAGATCGCGGAGCATCAACCAGCTCTAGACAACACCATCAACGAGCTGACCGCGATAGACGAGGAAGAGGAGGAGGAAGCGACTGGAACGAACACGGACGCGAATCGCAACGTTGGATCGACGAGCGCAGATCGAATCGGCCGCAACGACAAGGGCGCGCTGACGAGAATATAGCGACGCGTGTGGACCGCTCCTCGATTGACGCATCGCGAACAAACGACGCCGACGGTTCGAGAGTAAGCGTCGATCATGTGGCCGGTGATCGGTCTCTTCGCGGCGTTTCTGGTTCTGTGATGCCTGACGTTTCGTTACAGCGACGTTACGACTCGATGTCACCGCGACGATTGCGCCGACGAGGATCACGCGCGACGCGCCGCTCGTCTGGCCGAACGACTGACCGAGACGACGCGACGTCCCGCGATCTCGTCTCTGCGACGTCAAGCGAACGTCGCGGTGGACTGTTCCGTTCGAACGCGATACTGCACCGACGACGCTGATTGCGCCGCGATGTATCGCGCGTATCACGGCCTGACGGCGCGCTGCGACTCGATCGAACATGTGCATCGGTCCGTGGCGACGACGCCGTCGTCGCCGCCACCACCGATCGCGAACGATCCTCGCGGTGATCGATCGGACGCCGCACGCTGCGACTCGAAGCAAGGGGAGTACGCGATGTTGGTCGAGAACGACGCGTTCAACGTAAACGCGACGCTCCACGAGCAATCGCGATACGACGTTCGTATCGCGATTGCTCGTGTCCACCAGGTACGACGCTTCTGATCAAACGCACCGCCGATGCGTACGACGCGCTGTTGCCTCATTGCGTGGACGAGGGTACGGAGCATTTTTACGCCGAGGACATGATCGTTCCCGATAGTAACGATTCGAGCGACGACTCGGTAAATGATACCTCGGTCGCGGCACGATAAAAGAGTATAGTTGTTCCGTCGTCCCGAGAATCATCGTTCGTTGTCTCGTGTACATCCGCGCTATCGCTCCATTCGCCGGTTCGTCGATGGTCCTCGAGTCACGTAGCTCTAGTCGCTAAGCGAACTCGGTCGAGTAGAGTCTAGTCGTCTCGCGATTGAACCACCGAACCGATAGCGTCTCTTCCGGGCGAAGATGCGACATCGCAACGACGCGTCGTCGCGCGAACGCGCGCGGTCCGCTGGAAACGACGATAACAAGGAGATTGACCGTCATGGCGACGCGATCGACGACGATCACCGGCAAGAATTGACCGACGTGTTGGAGGTGATAACCAGAGGTGAGTGTCCACGCGTGTACCGAATCGAACGAATGAATCGCGCGCGATGTCATCACCCCTCCTTTTTTCGTTTCCTCGTCAGATCTGAACAACACCGACTGCGCCGCTTGCCGCGACGGAGCGTCCCAGATGCGCACAGAATAAAACGGACACAGCAGGTTGAATGAAACAGACACAGTGACAAACGGACACAGTAAGAAAAGGACACAGTAAGAAATGGACACAGTGACAACCGGACACAGTAACAAACGGACACAGTAGGAAACGGACACATGGTGGTTGCAATCGGACACAGTGAGAAACGAACACAGTAAGAAACGGACACAGTGAGAATCGGACACAGTAAAAAATGGACACAGTATCAAACGGACACAGTAGGAAACGAACACATCGTGGTTGCAATCGGACACAGTAAGAAACGGACACGGAGACATTCGGACACAGTAGGAAACGGACACACGGTGGTTGCAATCGGACACAGTGAGAAACGGACACAGTAAGAAACGGACACAGTGAGAATCGGACACAGAAAAATGGACACAACATGAAACGGACACAGCAGGAAACGGACACACTATGGTTGCAATCGGAGACAGTAAGAAACGGACATAGGAAGAAACGGACACAATGACAATCGGACACAGTAACAAACGGACACAATAGAAAACGGACACAATAGGAAACGGAGTGCGAAAAATGTGAAGAAAAAGTAAAATCTGATAGTGCGTGCATTATTTATGTGTATTATTGCTGAATCGATTCATCTTTTCATACTGTGCAGTCACTTCTGCACTTGTGCAGATTGTTCTTGTTAAATCATGCAAGATAGTGATGATGTTAAAACTTGTTCAATTTGCAAAGCACAAATTTCATCGATGTACAAATTATATATGCCATAAACGTGTCTTACTTTTATTTGAAGTGTATAAAAATATTTAGAATTGTCAGTATCTTTTTTAATACATATTCTTTATGACGATTATCGCACACATATTCTAAGACAGTCGATTTGTTGCCAATATAACAGTATCACATATGTTAAGCATTACGTACTGAAATGTGTTGTAGACTAAGGCTGTATGCAAGATTAGGTTGAAAGTATTTACTGCTAATTGCTCACAATACTTTAAGGTGAATTATATAAAAATTACTTATGTGCTAATATTCAAAGTTATTTTCTTTAATAATATGTATTATAAACATTTCCGAAACAATGTGTGTTGCATAATTACATAACAATTACATAACAAGCCAATAAAAGAACAGTAGGAAGCGCGCATACTAAAATATAACGTATATATTTAAATATATATGGTTATTTTTATCTGCAACGACTGCAAGGTTGACGTGCTTTCCGTTTTCGTGTAATCTGGAACATTATGTAAATGTTTCAATGTGTAAATATTATATCTGTCGATAATGAGTAAACGTTTCAATGTATACTTACTTTTGATAGAATAGTGTTTTCAATAAACGCTAATAATTGCTGACTATTCTTAATATATTTTTCGCAATCTTGACGTGTGAGCTTTATTAGAGTAATCCTAGGTTCTAATACATTTATTGGGATATCTTTGGGATCTATAGTAACTTGTATTTTTTCTTCACAATTTTTTCCAGTATTGTCTATCAAAGATATATTTGAAATATTTTCGTTTTCTGAAGCGTGATAAGGCAAGTTAATAAGAATGTAAGTCAGACATACATAATACAGTTAATACTAACTTTGCATATTTATATGTTGTTCATAACAAACAGTTTCAGGTAGTCAACAAAAAATTCCTCTTCATAATTTGTCATTTTCATTTTGCAAAGATATGTCTAATACATTTTCCTTCTCTAGAGCATGATAAAGATAGTTATCTTCTTAAAAAAAATTGTTAGTAAAATATAAAAATTATTGTTAATACTAACCTTGCATATGTACGTGTTCTTGATGTAGAATGTTTTTAGATATTCCGATAAATATTCGCAAAAATTGTTCAATGGGTAACCTTGAAAAATATTTTAATATAACGTTATATATATATATATACATGTGTGTGTGCTTGTGTGTTCAACTATTGTTAGAGAATAATTCTTTTTTGACGGGGCCTAATATTTATCTTATACAAGATGCTAAATTTCAAACGTAACAGATAAAAAATTTTGAAAACTATGAAAGACATTGGAAAAACTAAAATACGTTTTCCATGATTTCGAAGGGGAAAGAGAATGGCATTATCAGTTTTTTATTTGGAGGGCATTTTCAAGGTCAGTTGAAGGTCAACTTAATTTTTTAAAATAGAAAGTCCAATTTTTTATTATATCTTTTTTTTATACCAATTATTTTTAACAACTTTTGTCTGAAACATTTCTTTATTTGTCTAATATTTTTTTTAATATTTGAGGAAAATTATTTGAGGTAATTTTTTCAACATTTAATTTACGATAACTTACTAACTATTCGAAAAGAATAGAAAAGAGTCGAAAGAAAAAATAGTATTACACCTTTTTACTTTATTTACTATCAAAAATATAATACTATAATAGTGCCCTAACTTTTGTTAACTTATCGACCTTTAGAAATTTCAAATTATTAAATTAACAAAAGTTAGGTGAGACACGCGTGCGACTGCGACACGTGTAACGAACTGCACTTTTTTTCGACGCACGAACGCCGATCCATCGAGGAATTGACCGACGCGGTGTACGCGCTCGCTGGCAACGACGTCATCGACGGGGAGTGTCGCGGGTTCGTCGACGACATGTATCACGCGGCGTTTTCGTCCACTGCGGTGCGCCTCAGGGCTCTGAGACGCAGTTTCTCGCGAGATGCCCTGGCGATACTGCGCGATGCGTCGTATTTCCATTCGTTGACGCGCGCACCGATGGAGCAATAAAGAACTGCGACGGTGTGCCACATTGATGCTTTTTTATTCGTCCTCACAGATTGTACGAACGATCACAATCGACACCGCGAATTTCCCCCTCCCTCGAACGGGAACTAAGACGACGATCCGTTCGATTTCGCTATGACAGTACCGGTTTCAGCGTTTTCATCGCTCGTGCCCGCTCGTTCGTTGCTATGGTTACTGAAGATTACGACGATTCTCTGCTGCGCAACGCACTACGTCGCGACGAGATTCGCGCGCGCTCGCGAACTCGATCGTAGAATCGTGTCGCCGCGAATGTTGCACGATTACGCGAGATCCGTTGTCGCTTTCGACATCGGGAGCGACGACGATAACGACGAATCGTCGAAGCGAGCGCTGGTGCATCAGGTTTATGATTTCGCGAACAGGCGAATCATTCTGCTGCGCACCGACGGCATCGACACAACGATCGAACGCTCGTTCGCGATTCCCGACACCGATCGATATCACGCGCGATTCGCATCGACGCGAGTGTTGAATCGTCGTTATCGCGACAACGCGCATCGTCGCGCCGACGACGAACCGCTCGTCCTGACGGATCTGGTGGACGTTCTTGACCGTCGCGACACGACGAACCTCGGCGCCACCGAGCGAGACTTCGAACGGCTCCTCGCGAACGCGCCGCTCGCATGGGGCGGTCGTCGATTGCGCGTCTCCGTCGAACCGTCCAACATCGTCGCGCTGCGTTTCGCCGGTGACGACGAGAACGACGCGATTCGATTGCGAGTGCCCGAACACCTCGAGTACGACCCGACGTCGCGCGACGACGGGTCCGTGCGTCTCGAATTTCGCGCGGCGTCCACCGCCGGACCGTGCGGCGACGCTGACCGCGTTCGCTACGGCGATTACCTGTCGCTGTACGTCAACAGCGACTCCGTGCCGGCGAAACACTCGCCCGAATACCGACACCTGGTGCCGTATCTGCGTTGGTTGTGCGCCAGCGTGGACGATGCGACACTGACGATCGTGTCGGTGCGGTCGCGCGATGGCGCGAACAAGACGAGTCGTTGATTCGTCGACGCGTTCGTTAGCGTTAGCGTTTCGTCGTTGTCGTTTCCGCGGTTCTCGCCGTTGCCTCGTGAGGACGTTTCATTCGCGCGAGCGACGCGCGCGATCTCGTCGACGTCGCGACGACGACCGGCGCGTTCTCCTCAGCCGATACGGAATCGTCATCGCGCGAAAACGAATCGCGCGACGGCGAAGTCGCGGCGGTCGCGCGAATCGCGTCCTGCGATCTTTCCACCCCGTCGGCCAGGTGTTCCGCGCCTCGCAGTACCGCTTCGGCGTGAGACCGTCCGAACTCTCGTATGCTCGCAGGATCGAACGTCATCAGCAGCGACAGCGTCAACGCGCGCAGACTGTTGGCGCAACATCGCTTCAACAGTCGTCGCACCGACTCGAGGGTTCGCGCCATTCTGCGATCGTCGAGCCCGGTAATGCGTCGAGTTAGCTGCAACGTTCCGACCAGATGCGAGCACACGCGCAGACGATCGTTCATAGCGATCGATTGATATGCGTTGTACGCCACGGTCAGCGATTGTCCGACCAGCACATCGTACACCCGTCGGTCCAAATCGTGTCGCTGAGAATACTGTATCATACCGAACATCGTGGACACGACGATCGGTCGTTCGTACGGTTCGATCGCCTCGCGCCATCGATCTCTGTCGAACAGCAGCTCGTACAATTGCGTGATCTCGGGATTGCGCCCGATCTGCGACACCATATTCTGCAACTCGTCGAAGATGATCGGCGACAGGTTCCATATGTATACCATAAGTTCGCGCGCGCACTCCACCATAGAGCGCAACCATACGGCCTCCGCCATGAGTTCACCGTCGCACGGAGACAACGACGATGCGGTAGTGGCGACCGCGTCGACCGCCAACGATCTCGTCGCGCGACCGATCGACGACGGTAACGCAGGCTTGTCCCCGCTCGAGTCCGCGTCGTCCCAATCGTTGAGCTCGCGATCGGTTCTGATTCCGCCGCCGAACAGAGACGCCAATACATCCATGGTTGAGACTACGAAGAACGCGATCGATGCTGAAACAACGGATGATCGCGAGGACGTGAAACGTCGCTCCGTGAGAACCGGACCGGACGGTGCGGTACGAAAACGACGACGTCGTCGTTACACGCTGTTCGACGAATCGATTCGATGTCTCAAGTGTTGCCTGCCGATTAAAACTCGCCTGTCGTGCACTTACTACAGATCATCCAGAACGCGAATCGTGATCGATCGAAGGATGCCCTGGCTGTCGATCAGAGTGACGCCATCGCCGTCGTCCGCCGGTCAAACGGCTACGGACTTTAACGAAAACAATCCTCCGGCGGATCCTCGGGTCGCAATGAACGTCGCAACGAACGACAACGAATCGACGACGGCCGTGCTCGAGATCGACAACGATTCTCGGGCCGCGACGGTCACCGTCGATCTACCGACCGACGACCGTGCTAGCGACAGCAAGGATGACGACGAAACGCGCGGCGACTCGGTGGTTCAACTGTCCTTCAGCGTCGGACTGTGATCGCGACGTTTCAATTGCGTCGAATGCTCTGCATCGTTGCATCAGCGAAGCGTTGATTCGACTGCACGAGCGAACGCGAGCGACCGTTCCGGCGAGCGCGACGGAGCCACGGCCATCCGCGTCGTGAACCGTCACGCGCGTCAACATGAACCTCTATCGTTTCGCGCGACGAGACGGCGAACCGATGAGCTCGAAATTCGACACCGCGACGACCGATCGTCGTCGGATCGGAGACGATCGATATTCCGACACGGCGACCGTGCAACGATTGATCTCCGTGATAATGCAAGACGTGCAACAGCGAAATCTCAACGCGAAACACGTCAGCGGAAAGACCAAACGGCGAACGCGTAATGACCTGGAATCGACGACCGAAGCATCATCTTCGTGCGCGACGACGATGTCATACGTGCCGTTGAACTGCAGTTGCAATCAACGCAAAACGGTCCAAGTGTGTTGCGTGTTGCGCACCGAGGACGATTGGTCGACGTTTCGACTATTGTTCGCCGGTGCCGCGAAGCTTCATTCGTGGTCGACGATACCGAGCGCCGACGGTGGTATTCGAGAATGCGCTCGGGACGAGCGTCTCGACGATTCCTCGACCGAGAGTCGCATTCTAGCGATCGGCAGCATCGAGAGGAGAACTCTGCTCGCCGGTGATATCTTGTCCGAGTTCGCACTATTGCCGAAACTCGTGTTCGTCAGTGGCAAGAGCTACGTGTACGTAGGAACGCGTACGCGAACGGCACCGGTCTGCCGCACGTGTCTCGACTCGAACGCAACGGCGCTCGATTGTTTCGACGACGACTCGCGTATACGGTGAACTTTGTTCTGTATCACGCGTACTACGAGAGCGACGAGTCCTTCGACATAAGACAATTCGGTGCGCGCTATTGTCACATGCAGGCTCTGCTGTTTATTCTGGCGCTTGTAAACGCGGAACTGTTTGCTGTTAGCGACGGGCGCAACAATTTGGCGTTGAACATGCAGAGTCTCGGCAAAGCGTACGACGATGTAGGATTGCATATTTTTTCCGAAAACAGTATTCAGCACGTGAAACGAGTCAAATGCGAGTCGAACGAAGGCGAACTCGCCGGCGCTGTCAAGTTTTCCACCAACGGACACTTGGTCAATCGATGCCTCGGCGAGTGTCCGAACTGTATCAACGCGATCGCGCTGACGCGGCGAGTCGTGTAACGCACTATTGTGTCGAAAAAATCGCAGCGACGTAATATAGGTAAGCGGTATCGCTCGGTCGGCATCTTCGGCGAAACGTACAGAGAGCACACGAAGAGCGAAAATGAACAGAGCGCGCGATTCGCTCGATCGTTTCGTAAAACGACGAAAAGTCGCAAAGTTACCATCGTTCGATTCCGACTCGGATTCGACCGGACCGGTTCTCGCTGGAACACGACGACGAAGAGTCGCGAAGTTACCATCGTCCGATTCAGACTCGGATTCGACCGGATCGGTTCCAGCTGGAACGCGACAACGAAGCATCGCGAAGTTGCCGTCGTCCGATTCGGAGCGTGCCGAACGCTCAGCGACCACACGTAAACGAGGCGTAGACTCGCGACCGGAAAATCCGAACGATAGCTCGTTCGAGTCGATTGTTCGGAGTTCTCGCACGCCCGCGCGTTCTCGCATGCGGGTTCGCAAGATCGAAACTTCGAATTCAAACTTTGAACGATCGACGCGACCCGTCGGACGTCGCGTGTTCACCGAAGCCTATTCGGACGTGACGAACCTTCGCGACAACAAGAAGAATCTGATCGTCGTTGGATAATTGGTACCGACACCTCACATGCTGACCAGTGTGATGAGTTCGACACCGACCGGAGGACGCGAGTGCAACGGCGTATTGGAATACGCGATCGATAGACGTTCCGAAGCGCGTTGGTTGGAACGCTCGAATCGACGACGACACGATTGAAGTTCTCATAGACGCGTTCGTACGAAATAAAGAAATATGATCTGAAACGAATCGTTGAATTCCTTTCTCGTTCCCTGAAATGCATTCGTATCAGCGCGAGAACGTTCGACGCGTGTCGCCGCCGCGTGTAACGTAAAGTTACACACGGCGACGAAACCGACAGCCCTTTGGCGTCGGGCGAGCGTCGGTTGCGCACTGAGGAGCGCTGCGATGGACATCGGTATTTGTACATTTTCCCCCGCTACAGATACAAAGTGGGTGTTAATTTTCGTGCGAGGACGTTCGAAGACACCGATGTCACGATTGACTGTAGAAGTAACCATTTGTGCAAAAATGGGAGCGGTGTTAGACCGCTCATTGGTCGAAGTTATTCCCTTTTCTCCACCGTACAAATGTTCAATGTGAACGGAGAAACGTGTATAAATAATAGTATCGAATGCGGCGCGCCTCAGTGCGTCAACCGACGCTCCTCGACGAGGAAGGGGTGACGGTTGTTGTCGCGATGTGTAACTAAAGTTATACATCGCGACATACGCACGATGAAATTATTTTTCAGAGCAACATTCGAAAGTGCTGCCGAACATCGAGTCGCAATTGTGTGCCGATCAAAGCAATGTTCGTATATGGTGCGGTGAGGGGAGAGAGAGATATTCGTTGTTTCTCCTCTAAGGTGAACGATACGATACATCGCAACGCGCCGTATCGTTCATTGTGGAGCGTAACGGACGCTTCGAACAAGATCGCTACAGGTAGTTTTGCTGTAGGACGTTTGCGCGCGATCGCAGCGTACGCGATCCGGCGTGCGAATGCGTGCGTCTAGTGGCGCGCGAACCCTTCGATAGATCGCGTTGAGAACGAGGTTGATCCGATCATCGCGTACAGACTGTGCAACGCGTTGCTTCGAGGGACGCGAGATCGCTTTTCAGGCCAAAGCCATTCGCCGTTCCCCTTCCATTTGTCATTTGTCCTTGGAATCAATCCGAATGTTGGGCGCATGTTGCGATCGTGGATATCCAGCGTCGAGACGGACAATGCGCGCGATCGATAAGTCGTCGTCGTGTCGCTCGTTCGGCTAATGCGGTTCCGTTTCGTGTTTGTGTTGTACTCCGCGCTCATTACCCGCGCGCGGTCGATGAAGAAACGCCTTTCGCGATCGGGTCGACTCATGAGCGCAATACCACAAACACCGACCGAGCGGCGCAATCGCGCGAATGAAACGATCGCGCCGTTGATTCAATGGCGCGCGTTATCGCTCCTAGGACGATGATCGTTCTCGAGCGCAATTTGTCGCGAACACTCGGGCGTGCGTATATATTCGCCGGAGCGTGCACGGAGACGAGTCTTCCACGACAGTGAGAACGACGAAGAGACCGCGACTCGACTCGAGGGAGGTTTCGGCTGATCGCGTCGTCGCCGCACACCTCGCTTCACATGCGTTCGTTCGAGCGAGCTGGAACGGTGAGGAACGGGGACCGAGAGTTTGTGAGAAAGAAGGAGACACGTTTCATGAGGACTGAGATTTTCTTTATTATCGCTCATTCGCGTGTTGTTATATAGTAGCTTGTCGTGTCACGAGTTGCAACGTGTGCGTTGCGAACAAATGTTTAAGCGCTCTCAGGTGCGCATCGCGATCGAGGCGATTCGTCGGAAACGCGGACATACCGTACATTTGATAGCGCAGTAGTTCCTCGTGCGCCGGATTCGTCGGGTAAATGGCCAAAATATTGATAAAATTAGTATTGGCGAGAGCACGTTTTTCATAAATCGTTAGAGCGTCGCTGTTTCCGCGCACGATATCGCGCAGGCCGCACGATACTCGAGCCGATGTAGCTCCTCGTGCTGACTCGTCACTGCCGGTGACCGCGTTGTCCTGAAGAGCCTGTAGAACGATCGCTTCAGCGTACGATGGAATTCGTTGATTGTCCGAGTCCGCGGGGTCTACCTCGTCGATTCCCAGGTTGAAGAAGTAATGACGATTATTGTTGCGACGACAAACGGTCGACGACAATTGCGACACCAGGCACGAATCGTCCTCGCAGGCGTAGCAGCGATGAGACTCCTCGTAATCGCGAGTCAACAAATGGCGACGTTTCGATCCATTCGTCGCGAATGTCACAGATGAGAAAGTTCTCGTCGGATCGGTCGCGTATCGGCGATTGTCGTTGGGCTGTCAGGCCTAGATACACCGCGATGTCCGACAGATCGTCCGGATCGGTCGATGCGAAGCCGTCCTCCACGGTCGACGGGCGGAAGAGGTTCAATCGACGAGCGTATTCGCGAGAGTACTCGCGCACGTTGCGAACATCGTGCATGTGCAGTCTCTCGCCGATCAGACCAGCGTGAAAGTAATGCTCCGCCAGCGCCGTGTGGTGCGCCGCGAACACCGGCCACGATGTCTTCGACAAATGCCACGGGTCCTTGTAGCGATGTCCGCGCGAGAGCACCGCGTAATGCATAGCGTTCAACAACGTGGTGCATATCATTGTTTGATACACGAGGCCGTATCTATAATGTATCTATAATGATTGGCCAGTATCTTGCGCATCTGTACATCGTTCAACGTTTGCACGGTGTTCAGAGGAGCGAACAGACTCAACGGAGTCGCCATTACGACGTGTCCTTTCCACATAGCCATTTCGTACGACGATCGAATCGTGTCGCACAATTTGACGAATTGATCGCCGTTACCTCCGACTCGTTGCACGTGATGTTCCAACATGTTCCATATCACGGTTACGAAAGAGCTCACTATACTGTTCATCTCGCGCCATATCACGAAGTAGATCGTTCTGTTCCTCCGGATCGTCCGTGGCGACAACGTTGTCGTGAACTGCCTCGTTGCGCGAGTCTCGTTCAAGATCGTCGAGAGTGCCGTTCGGTACGCGATTCGCGTTTCGCAATCGTTTGAGTGAGAACAGCTTCAGCGCTTCGGCGCCATCGAAATCGACGTAATTGTATTCGCGCGCAGTGGCTATCGTGCGTTGCGGCACGTCGACGAAAAACGAAATGTCGCACAATCGCGGAAAGACGATTCGCCTGAATGAACGCCACGGTATCTCGCGCCAGACGCATTTCACGTAATCCGCGTCGGTGAGCGACGGTGACGTTTTCAGTCTTGAGTGTTCAGCGTCTTCTAGACCGGCGATCGCGTTGTCGTTGCGATCTATCGGTTCGACTCGTCGCGAGGACTCTTGTTCCGTGCGAGAGTGATTCATCTCTGTAACAACGTTCAACAACGACGCTTGGAACCATTTGTCGTAATCGTTCAGATGCTGCATCACGACGTTCAATTGCCTCGAAGTCTCAGGTTCGTTCGCGAGACCGCGACGCTCGCGATTGGATCGTTTGGACTCATCGATCGAGTCGTCCGAGGATGCGCGACGCTCGTTGTCGACCATGATCGACGCGTCGCGTTTGCGCGATGTTTCGACTTTGACGATGGTCGGTTCGTCGTCGGTTCTGATCGCTGTCGTCGGCTCGCTCGTAACGCTTCGAACTCGGTTAAAAGATATGTCCGATGGGTGCATGGCTTCGTCCACGAAACGTCTGTTTGCAGCTCGGATGATACGATTTGTTGAAAAAAATCAACGTCGCGATATATATATAACCGAACCCCGACGAGCTGAAACGATAACGATGATATCCCTTCTCTTCGCTGTCGCTTCGGCGCGTATAGAGTTCACGGTCTCCACGATACAACGAGCGCGATCAGGTTTCGAGGTCGATTACGCTCGCCTTCTGGACGAGAGCGACATCAGCCATTGCACGTTGTCGCGCAGTACCTCGTTCAAATTACATCGAATCATCGCGGCGTCCGACGAGCGACTGCGGGACATCGTATCGGGAATCGTTGTCACCGACGCGGTCACAACGACCGTCGACGTCGCGACGTTCGCGTTCGCGTCTCTGAGAGCCGCCGTTATCTCTATCACGTTCGATGATCGGATCGACGATCGTCACAGTCCTCTCGGTGCAACAATTCGCAATTGCCGATATCGCGGGATTCTATCGATCGAAGAGTCACCTGAGTCTCGTTCGATCGACGACGAGATATCTTTGTCGCCGCGAACATAAGTTCCTCGTTCAACGGCAAAATGTGCAATTGGTTCGCGCCGAACACCAGGACGGTTGTACCGTTTTGCGTCTCTCCGACCGACGCTCTTCTCGTCAAATCGCGATCGTACGAGTCAACGCGTACATTCGCGCTGTACACACCACAGCTGCTGAGTTTGCGATTTCTCGCGTTCCAGATGTGTTCTCGAGCATAATCTCTCGTGGCCTGCGTCCCGTACCGTTGTACGATCGCGTTCAGACCATGAGCACGAACGTCCAGGTGTGCCACGGACACTTTGTCACGGCACAACATTGATTCAGCACGCAATGAATAACTCTCGCCGAATGAACGTCCTCCGTGGACACGTTCGGTAACATCGCGTGAAATTGCACGAATCGCGGCACCTCGAACAATCGCATGCTCGCGTCGGGTGTGCCGTGTTGACCGAACGAATCCAACGTGCTCCCTACCCACCAGGTGTTCAAAACGCCCACGCGACTAATCTCGTACAACGTAGCGAGCGAGTGCCAGTCGCAACGGGCATAGTTCACTTTCGCGCGATCGGACGACTCACCGCTGCAATCCTCCTCGATGTTCGGTCGAAACGCATCGATTTCATCCCGCGACGACGGTTCTCGATGTCCGTCGTAGATCCAGCGTACGTGATGTTTAAACGAAGCTGGCAGCGATCGATCGTCATCGCGCGCGACGGTGTGATCGTCGTGCACGTAGCAAAAGTCGCTCGCGTGCGTCGCGATGCGAGCGGATCGCGTTTGTTCGGCATGTGGCATGAAATCGACGACGCGACGCAGCGATGATATTCCAGTCTCCATGTGATGCAGTCTCACGTACTGACGGGGGTCACAGCGTTTCAACGATACCGTGGTGGACGCGATCAATCGTTGGGACAACGGAGACAGCAGTCGCTCCAATGCCGCGAACTCGACGGCGATGGCGCAGCAGTTCAGACGATGTCGCTGGAGCGAGTGGCGCGCAAGATCGCACAGTAAGAACGCCGTGTCGGTCGAGTCGACGTAGAACACCATGCGTAGCTGGCGATTCGGATCGATCGAATCGTCGTCGTCGTGATAGAGAGCGCGATGTCCGATCTTTCCGTCGCTGATGCGCAAAAGAGCCGACAGCGCGTCGGTCAGAGCGACGCGATCCTTGCGAAAAACGTCTCGCACGAGCAGTAGTATCGCGCGGCCGCGCCATCGCGGATCGTTCGTAGTCGCGGCGTTTCGTTCGTCCAAAGACGAGCGTATCCACGAGATCGTATTCACAGCTCCGTCGCGTCCGGACTCAACGTCGTCCAGCACCACGAGGTCGCACGACAACGCTATTCCGCAGCTGGAACAGCGCAGATACGAGTCGTCCGATCGCGCCATTAACGAATAATCGCTCGTTCGCCATGGATCGTTTCGCGCGCACTTTTTTTCTCGTTTGCTGTCGCGTCAACGAGACGAACGTGAATTTGCGAAATCGCGGACGCGCTAGGTATAAATGGGAGGCCCCTTCGCATCGTCCTCACTGATCACAAAGTCGCGACGCATGACTCTTCTCACACTTCGTAGCGACGTGTCGTTCACCATCGGTATGAATCTCAACAACGATATTCGCAACGTCGCCGGTGGCGCGCGAAAGCGATCGTATTCGAACTATGGAACACTTGCATCAATACGCCAGTAACTACGATATTCAGGCTCGATCGCTGGACAATCTAGCGTTGACCGATCGACGATTGTTTCGAGTGGAAGGTGACCGTGCGGGCAAAGTGGGTTTTTACGATATGCGAGGTCGATTGGTGCAGAGTCAGGGCGTCACGTCCACGCAGGGTACGTACGAGAACGATCGCGCGCGACTCCCGAGGACTCGATTCTATTCGAACGAAATCGCTCCGTTCGTTCGCTCTCTTCCCCACGCCTCCGCTCCGAGATAGAGAATGACCAGAGACGGCCGGACCGTCGACGGGATTCGGAAGGAAAGCGAACGGATGTCGCGCTAGCGTTCGATTCGGACGACTGCCGCGTGATAATTCTCGAAGTGTGCTTTTTTCGTACGCTCAGCTCCCGATCGAATATCGAACGGACTTCCCATGCCCAACAGAATACAGGATCTCGCCTCGCGTTTGAATCAACGCGACTCGTCGTGTCGATTGAACGAACGACGATGACTCTGGAGAAACGCGTTCGACGGTGAGAGATCTTCGCCTCGCGCCGCGACACGAAGAACGAGACAGCCGCGCGGAAGCCCGACCGATCGGTTCGTAAGTCATTGTATGACGATTTCGGGGAACCGTCCAACCGAAGCATAGGATCCGTTTCACCGGTGATCCTTGGCAACCAAGGATCGTGCAGGGTTCCCTTGCGCCGTTCGGACGGCGCGTTCCCCGAAATCGTCATACATTTTGCGGTGTCGGCATACGAACCACCCTGTATAAATAATAATGAAGATCCTGACCCAGAAGCTATAATTATAAATAATGCAAATTATAACGAAATAATTCCTGATAATTATCTTGGTCGCGAATTACGAGATGAATTATGTCGTCAATTATTAATACATTAATTATAAGGAAATACATTAATTGTATTCACTATAAAAATAAATTTAAATGTAAGAAAGAGTTATTTAATAAATGTAAGAGTATGGGTTAAAAAAATTTATATTTTATGTTAATCTATTTATTTTACATTGTAACATATAAGATATTGAATAAAACTTTATGTTCAGTCAATTTTTATTCAGTCTTTAATACGCACACACCTACGCTCATATAAACATAAATTATACTGATAATAATCAACAAAAATATTTATAATTATTCCTTTTTTTAAACTCTAAGCAAACGAAACATTGACTTTAAGAAAAACAAAAAATAATCTATGAATAACATAAAAAAACCAAATATTTTTTGTTCAAAGTAACGAAATTGGTATAATTATAAGTATAATTATACTTTTTTACATAAAGATTATACTTGTACACAAAAAGATAAATAATATTTAATCGCAATATTGCAACAATCTTTAAGAATCTTTAACAGTTTTCGTTGTAAAAGTGACTTGCAATTTCTGCTAAAATTCTATTTCTTTCAACTTCTCGTATTAATTATAGCCCACTGTTGTTTTGCAGATTTAACAAAATCATCTTGAATTTTCTTGATATCTTTATATTTTTCAAGTATTTGTAATTGAATGCTTTCGTTATTTTGTCTTTCAGATCTTATTTCTGAGATATATGTATCCAGAGCGAGTTGACATTTCTTTAAATATTCTGCAGTTGTACCACCTTTAACCTTCATTTTTTATGAAAATCTGTTTTTATTTACGATATGTGGAATATCATTTGAAGTTTCTGCTGCGGCTCCACTTATGTTACTTACTGCTGATATTGCTGATACTGTATTAATAGGTTCTTCATTATTTATCGAGTCGTCCAGTCTGTGTCGGAGCCCTCCGGGGGTAGAGGGACGCGACAGCGGGCCAAGAGGCAGCGCCGGCCGATGGGGACTCCTCGATCCGAGAGGGTCTGGAGCTCCCTCGGCCGCCTCGGGCCCGCCACCGGTCCAGGGGCCCAAGGGGGGCCCAAGGGGGGGAGTAGGGGGGCGGCGAGACGCCTTCCCTGCTTTCCCCCCCCCCCCGAGCAACCGGACAAGTAGGGACAGGGGAGCGGTGCCCGGTTAGAGCTGGGCCCGCTTCCCTACAAATCCTCCCCTCCCTGACTACGGGGAGGGGGTAAGGAGGGAGGGTGGATGTCTCCTCCCTCCTTGACAGANTTAGCTGCACGTTCCGACCAGATGCGAGCACACGCGCAGACGATCGTTCGTAGCGATCGATTGATACGTGTTTGTACGCCACGGTCAGCGATTGTCCGACCAGCACATCGTACACCCGTCGGTCCAGATCGTGTCGCTGAGAATACTGTATCATACCGAACATCGTGGACACGACGATCGGTCGTTCGTACGGTTCGATCGCCTCGCGCCATCGATCTCTGTCGAACAGCAGCTCGTACAATTGCGTGATCTCGGGATTGCGCCCGATCTGCGACACCATATTCTGCAGCTCGTCGAAGATGATCGGCGACAGTTCCATATGTTACCATAAGTTCGCGCGCGCACTCCACCATAGAGCGCAACCATACGACCTCCGCCATGAGTTCACCGTCGCGCGGAGACGACGACGATGCGGTAGTGGCGACCGCGTCGACCGCCGACGATCTCGTCGCGCGACCGATCGACGACGGTAACGCAGGCTTCCCCGCTCGAGTCCGCGTCGTCCCGATCGTCGAGCTCGCGATCGGTACTGATTCCGCCGCCGAACAGAGACGCCAATACATCCATGGTTGAGACTACGAAGAACGCGATCGATGCGGAAACAACGGATGATCGCGAGGGCGCGAAACGTCGCTCCGTGAGAACCGGACCGGACGGCGCGGTACGAAAACGACGACGTCGTCGTTACACGCTGTTCGACGGATCGATTCGATGTCTCAAGTGTTGCCTGCCGATTAAAACTCGCCTGTCGTGCACTTACTACAGATCGTCCAGAACGCGAATCGTGATCGATCGAAGGATGCCCTGGCTGTCGATCAGAGTGACGCCATCGCCGTCGTTCGCCGGTCAAACGGCTACGGACTTTAACGAGAACAACGCGGATCCTCGGGTCGCGATGAACGTCGCGACGAACGACAACGAATCGACGACGGCCGTGCTCGAGATCGACAGCGATTCTCGGGCCGCGACGGTCACCGTCGATCCGACGACGACCGTGCTAGCGACGGCGAGGATGACGACGAAACGCGCGACGACTCGATGGTTCAACTGTCCTTCAGCGTCGGACTGTGATCGCGACGCGTCGTTTCAATCGCGTCGAATGCTCTGCATGGATCGTTGCATCAGCGAAGCGTTGATTCGACTGCACGAGCGAACGCGAGCGACCGTTCCGGCGAGCGCGACGGAGCCACGGCCATCCGCGTCGTGGACCGTCACGCGCGTCAACATGAACCTCTATCGTTTCGCGCGACGAGACGGGCGAACCGATGAGCTCGAAATTCGACACCGCGACGACCGATCGTCGTCGGATCGGAGACGATCGATATTCCGACACGGCGACCGTGCAACGATTGATCTCCGTGATAATGCAAGACGTGCAACAGCGAAATCTCAACGCGAAACACGTCAGCGGAAAGACCAAACGGCAACGCGTAATGACCTGGAATCGACGACCGAAGCATCATCTTCGTGCGCGACGACGATGTCATACGTGCCGTTGAACTGCAGTTGCAATCAACGCAAAACGGTCCAAGTGTGTTGCGTGTTGCGCACCGAGGACGATTGGTCGACGTTTCGACTATTGTTCGCCGGTGCCGCGAAGCTTCATTCGTGGTCGACGATACCGAGCGCCGACGGTGGTATTCGAGAATGCGCTCGGGACGAGCGTCTCGACGATTCCTCGACCGAGAGTCGCATTCTAGCGATCGGCAGCATCGAGAGGAGAACTCTGCTCGCCGGTGATATCTTGTCCGAGTTCGCACTATTGCCGAAACTCGTGTTCGTCAGTGGCAAGAGCTACGTGTACGTAGGAACGCGTACGCGAACGGCACCGGTCTGCCGCACGTGTCTCGACTCGAACGCAACGGCGCTCGATTGTTTCGACGACGACTCGCGTATACGGTGAACTTTGTTCTGTATCACGCGTACTACGAGAGCGACGAGTCCTTCGACATAAGACAATTCGGTGCGCGCTATTGTCACATGCAGGCTCTGCTGTTTATTCTGGCGCTTGTAAACGCGGAACTGTTTGCTGTTAGCGACGGGCGCAACAATTTGGCGTTGAACATGCAGAGTCTCGGCAAAGCGTACGACGATGTAGGATTGCATATTTTTTCCGAAAACAGTATTCAGCACGTGAAACGAGTCAAATGCGAGTCGAACGAAGGCGAACTCGCCGGCGCTGTCAAGTTTTCCACCAACGGACACTTGGTCAATCGATGCCTCGGCGAGTGTCCGAACTGTATCAACGCGATCGCGCTGACGCGGCGAGTCGTGTAACGCACTATTGTGTCGAAAAAATCGCAGCGACGTAATTATAGGTAAGCGGTATCGCTCGGTCGGCATCTTCGGCGAAACGTACAGAGAGCACACGAAGAGCGAAAATGAACAGAGCGCGCGATTCGCTCGATCGTTTCGTAAAACGACGAAAAGTCGCAAAGTTACCATCGTTCGATTCCGACTCGGATTCGACCGGACCGGTTCTCCGCTGGAACACGACGACGAAGAGTCGCGAAGTTACCATCGTCCGATTCAGACTCGGATTCGACCGGATCGGTTCCAGCTGGAACGCGACAACGAAGCATCGCGAAGTTGCCGTCGTCCGATTCGGAGCGTGCCGAACGCTCAGCGACCACACGTAAACGAGGCGTAGACTCGCGACCGGAAAAATCCGAACGATAGCTCGTTCGAGTCGATTGTTCGGAGTTCTCGCACGCCCGCGCGTTCTCGCATGCGGGTTCGCAAGATCGAAACTTCGAATTCAAACTTTGAACGATCGACGCGACCCGTCGGACGTCGCGTGTTCACCGAAGCCTATTCGGACGTGACGAACCTTCGCGACAACAAGAAGAATCTGATCGTCGTTGGATAATTGGTACCGACACCTCACATGCTGACCAGTGTGATGAGTTCGACACCGACCGGAGGACGCGAGTGCAACGGCGTATTGGAATACGCGATCGATAGACGTTCCGAAGCGCGTTGGTTGGAACGCTCGAATCGACGACGACACGATTGAAGTTCTCATAGACGCGTTCGTACGAAATAAAGAAATATGATCTGAAACGAATCGTTGAATTCCTTTCTCGTTCCCTGAAATGCATTCGTATCAGCGCGAGAACGTTCGACGCGTGTCGCCGCCGCGTGTAACGTAAAGTTACACACGGCGACGAAACCGACAGCCCTTTGGCGTCGGGCGAGCGTCGGTTGCGCACTGAGGAGCGCTGCGATGGACATCGGTATTTGTACATTTTCCCCCGCTACAGATACAAAGTGGGTGTTAATTTTCGTGCGAGGACGTTCGAAGACACCGATGTCACGATGACTGTAGAAGTAACCATTTGTGCAAAAATGGGAGCGGTGTTAGACCGCTCATTGGTCGAAGTTATTCCCTTTTCTCCACCGTACAAATGTTCAATGTGAACGGGAGAAACGTGTATAAATAATAGTATCGAATGCGGCGCGCCTCAGTGCGTCAACCGACGCTCCTCGACGAGGAAGGGGTGACGGTTGTTGTCGCGATGTGTAACTAAAGTTATACATCGCGACATACGCACGATGAAATTATTTTTCAGAGCAACATTCGAAAGTGCTGCCGAACATCGAGTCGCAATTGTGTGCCGATCAAAGCAATGTTCGTATATGGTGCGGTGAGGGGAGAGAGAGATATTCGTTGTTTCTCCTCTAAGGTGAACGATACGATACATCGCAACGCGCCGTATCGTTCATTGTGGAGCGTAACGGACGCTTCGAACAAGATCGCTACAGGTAGTTTTGCTGTAGGACGTTTGCGCGCGATCGCAGCGTACGCGATCCGGCGTGCGAATGCGTGCGTCTAGTGGCGCGCGAACCCTTCGATAGATCGCGTTGAGAACGAGGTTGATCCGATCATCGCGTACAGACTGTGCAACGCGTTGCTTCGAGGGACGCGAGATCGCTTTTCAGGCCAAAGCCATTCGCCGTTCCCCTTCCATTTGTCATTTGTCCTTGGAATCAATCCGAATGTTGGGCGCATGTTGCGATCGTGGATATCCAGCGTCGAGACGGACAATGCGCGCGATCGATAAGTCGTCGTCGTGTCGCTCGTTCGGCTAATGCGGTTCCGTTCGTGTTTGTGTTGTACTCCGCGCTCATTACCCGCGCGCGGTCGATGAAGAAACGCCTTTCGCGATCGGGTCGACTCATGAGCGCAATACCACAAACACCGACCGAGCGGCGCAATCGCGCGAATGAAACGATCGCGCCGTTGATTCAATGGCGCGCGTTATCGCTCCTAGGACGATGATCGTTCTCGAGCGCAATTTGTCGCGAACACTCGGGCGTGCGTATATATTCGCCGGAGCGTGCACGGAGACGAGTCTTCCACGACAGTGAGAACGACGAAGAGACCGCGACTCGACTCGAGGGAGGTTTCGGCTGATCGCGTCGTCGCCGCACACCTCGCTTCACATGCGTTCGTTCGAGCGAGCTGGAACGGTGAGGAACGGGGACCGAGAGTTTGTGAGAAAGAAGGAGACACGTTTCATGAGGACTGAGATTTTCTTTATTATCGCTCATTCGCGTGTTGTTATATAGTAGCTTGTCGTGTCACGAGTTGCAACGTGTGCGTTGCGAACAAATGTTTAAGCGCTCTCAGGTGCGCATCGCGATCGAGGCGATTCGTCGGAAACGCGGACATACCGTACATTTGATAGCGCAGTAGTTCCTCGTGCGCCGGATTCGTCGGGTAAATGGCCAAAATATTGATAAAATTAGTATTGGCGAGAGCACGTTTTTCATAAATCGTTAGAGCGTCGCTGTTTCCGCGCACGATATCGCGCAGGCCGCACGATACTCGAGCCGATGTAGCTCCTCGTGCTGACTCGTCACTGCCGGTGACCGCGTTGTCCTGAAGAGCCTGTAGAACGATCGCTTCAGCGTACGATGGAATTCGTTGATTGTCCGAGTCCGCGGGGTCTACCTCGTCGATTCCCAGGTTGAAGAAGTAATGACGATTATTGTTGCGACGACAAACGGTCGACGACAATTGCGACACCAGGCACGAATCGTCCTCGCAGGCGTAGCAGCGATGAGACTCCTCGTAATCGCGAGTCAACAAATGGCGACGTTTCGATCCATTCGTCGCGAATGTCACAGATGAGAAAGTTCTCGTCGGATCGGTCGCGTATCGGCGATTGTCGTTGGGCTGTCAGGCCTAGATACACCGCGATGTCCGACAGATCGTCCGGATCGGTCGATGCGAAGCCGTCCTCCACGGTCGACGGGCGGAAGAGGTTCAATCGACGAGCGTATTCGCGAGAGTACTCGCGCACGTTGCGAACATCGTGCATGTGCAGTCTCTCGCCGATCAGACCAGCGTGAAAGTAATGCTCCGCCAGCGCCGTGTGGTGCGCCGCGAACACCGGCCACGATGTCTTCGACAAATGCCACGGGTCCTTGTAGCGATGTCCGCGCGAGAGCACCGCGTAATGCATAGCGTTCAACAACGTGGTGCATATCATTGTTTGATACACGAGGCCGTATCTATAATGTATCTATAATGATTGGCCAGTATCTTGCGCATCTGTACATCGTTCAACGTTTGCACGGTGTTCAGAGGAGCGAACAGACTCAACGGAGTCGCCATTACGACGTGTCCTTTCCACATAGCCATTTCGTACGACGATCGAATCGTGTCGCACAATTTGACGAATTGATCGCCGTTACCTCCGACTCGTTGCACGTGATGTTCCAACATGTTCCATATCACGGTTACGAAAGAGCTCACTATACTGTTCATCTCGCGCCATATCACGAAGTAGATCGTTCTGTTCCTCCGGATCGTCCGTGGCGACAACGTTGTCGTGAACTGCCTCGTTGCGCGAGTCTCGTTCAAGATCGTCGAGAGTGCCGTTCGGTACGCGATTCGCGTTTCGCAATCGTTTGAGTGAGAACAGCTTCAGCGCTTCGGCGCCATCGAAATCGACGTAATTGTATTCGCGCGCAGTGGCTATCGTGCGTTGCGGCACGTCGACGAAAAACGAAATGTCGCACAATCGCGGAAAGACGATTCGCCTGAATGAACGCCACGGTATCTCGCGCCAGACGCATTTCACGTAATCCGCGTCGGTGAGCGACGGTGACGTTTTCAGTCTTGAGTGTTCAGCGTCTTCTAGACCGGCGATCGCGTTGTCGTTGCGATCTATCGGTTCGACTCGTCGCGAGGACTCTTGTTCCGTGCGAGAGTGATTCATCTCTGTAACAACGTTCAACAACGACGCTTGGAACCATTTGTCGTAATCGTTCAGATGCTGCATCACGACGTTCAATTGCCTCGAAGTCTCAGGTTCGTTCGCGAGACCGCGACGCTCGCGATTGGATCGTTTGGACTCATCGATCGAGTCGTCCGAGGATGCGCGACGCTCGTTGTCGACCATGATCGACGCGTCGCGTTTGCGCGATGTTTCGACTTTGACGATGGTCGGTTCGTCGTCGGTTCTGATCGCTGTCGTCGGCTCGCTCGTAACGCTTCGAACTCGGTTAAAAGATATGTCCGATGGGTGCATGGCTTCGTCCACGAAACGTCTGTTTGCAGCTCGGATGATACGATTTGTTGAAAAAAATCAACGTCGCGATATATATATAACCGAACCCCGACGAGCTGAAACGATAACGATGATATCCCTTCTCTTCGCTGTCGCTTCGGCGCGTATAGAGTTCACGGTCTCCACGATACAACGAGCGCGATCAGGTTTCGAGGTCGATTACGCTCGCCTTCTGGACGAGAGCGACATCAGCCATTGCACGTTGTCGCGCAGTACCTCGTTCAAATTACATCGAATCATCGCGGCGTCCGACGAGCGACTGCGGGACATCGTATCGGGAATCGTTGTCACCGACGCGGTCACAACGACCGTCGACGTCGCGACGTTCGCGTTCGCGTCTCTGAGAGCCGCCGTTATCTCTATCACGTTCGATGATCGGATCGACGATCGTCACAGTCCTCTCGGTGCAACAATTCGCAATTGCCGATATCGCGGGATTCTATCGATCGAAGAGTCACCTGAGTCTCGTTCGATCGACGACGAGATATCTTTGTCGCCGCGAACATAAGTTCCTCGTTCAACGGCAAAATGTGCAATTGGTTCGCGCCGAACACCAGGACGGTTGTACCGTTTTGCGTCTCTCCGACCGACGCTCTTCTCGTCAAATCGCGATCGTACGAGTCAACGCGTACATTCGCGCTGTACACACCACAGCTGCTGAGTTTGCGATTTCTCGCGTTCCAGATGTGTTCTCGAGCATAATCTCTCGTGGCCTGCGTCCCGTACCGTTGTACGATCGCGTTCAGACCATGAGCACGAACGTCCAGGTGTGCCACGGACACTTTGTCACGGCACAACATTGATTCAGCACGCAATGAATAACTCTCGCCGAATGAACGTCCTCCGTGGACACGTTCGGTAACATCGCGTGAAATTGCACGAATCGCGGCACCTCGAACAATCGCATGCTCGCGTCGGGTGTGCCGTGTTGACCGAACGAATCCAACGTGCTCCCTACCCACCAGGTGTTCAAAACGCCCACGCGACTAATCTCGTACAACGTAGCGAGCGAGTGCCAGTCGCAACGGGCATAGTTCACTTTCGCGCGATCGGACGACTCACCGCTGCAATCCTCCTCGATGTTCGGTCGAAACGCATCGATTTCATCCCGCGACGACGGTTCTCGATGTCCGTCGTAGATCCAGCGTACGTGATGTTTAAACGAAGCTGGCAGCGATCGATCGTCATCGCGCGCGACGGTGTGATCGTCGTGCACGTAGCAAAAGTCGCTCGCGTGCGTCGCGATGCGAGCGGATCGCGTTTGTTCGGCATGTGGCATGAAATCGACGACGCGACGCAGCGATGATATTCCAGTCTCCATGTGATGCAGTCTCACGTACTGACGGGGGTCACAGCGTTTCAACGATACCGTGGTGGACGCGATCAATCGTTGGGACAACGGAGACAGCAGTCGCTCCAATGCCGCGAACTCGACGGCGATGGCGCAGCAGTTCAGACGATGTCGCTGGAGCGAGTGGCGCGCAAGATCGCACAGTAAGAACGCCGTGTCGGTCGAGTCGACGTAGAACACCATGCGTAGCTGGCGATTCGGATCGATCGAATCGTCGTCGTCGTGATAGAGAGCGCGATGTCCGATCGTTCCGTCGCTGATGCGCAAAAGAGCCGACAGCGCGTCGGTCAGAGCGACGCGATCCTTGCGAAAAACGTCTCGCACGAGCAGTAGTATCGCGCGGCCGCGCCATCGCGGATCGTTCGTAGTCGCGGCGTTTCGTTCGTCCAAAGACGAGCGTATCCACGAGATCGTATTCACAGCTCCGTCGCGTCCGGACTCAACGTCGTCCAGCACCACGAGGTCGCACGACAACGCTATTCCGCAGCTGGAACAGCGCAGATACGAGTCGTCCGATCGCGCCATTAACGAATAATCGCTCGTTCGCCATGGATCGTTTCGCGCGCACTTTTTTTCTCGTTTGCTGTCGCGTCAACGAGACGAACGTGAATTTGCGAAATCGCGGACGCGCTAGGTATAAATGGGAGGCCCCTTCGCATCGTCCTCACTGATCACAAAGTCGCGACGCATGACTCTTCTCACACTTCGTAGCGACGTGTCGTTCACCATCGGTATGAATCTCAACAACGATATTCGCAACGTCGCCGGTGGCGCGCGAAAGCGATCGTATTCGAACTATGGAACACTTGCATCAATACGCCAGTAACTACGATATTCAGGCTCGATCGCTGGACAATCTAGCGTTGACCGATCGACGATTGTTTCGAGTGGAAGGTGACCGTGCGGGCAAAGTGGGTTTTTACGATATGCGAGGTCGATTGGTGCAGAGTCAGGGCGTCACGTCCACGCAGGGTACGTACGAGAACGATCGCGCGCGACTCCCGAGGACTCGATTCTATTCGAACGAAATCGCTCCGTTCGTTCGCTCTCTTCCCCACGCCTCCGCTCCGAGATAGAGAATGACCAGAGACGGTCGGACCGTCGACGGGATTCGGAAGGAAAGCGAACGGATGTCGCGCTAGCGTTCGATTCGGACGACTGCCGCGTGATAATTCTCGAAGTGTGCTTTTTTCGTACGCTCAGCTCCCGATCGAATATCGAACGGACTTCCCATGCCCAACAGAATACAGGATCTCGCCTCGCGTTTGAATCAACGCGACTCGTCGTGTCGATTGAACGAACGACGATGACTCTGGAGAAACGCGTTCGACGGTGAGAGATCTTCGCCTCGCGCCGCGACACGAAGAACGAGACAGCCGCGCGGAAGCCCGACCGATCGGTTCGTAAGTCATTGTATGACGATTTCGGGGAACCGTCCAACCGAAGCATAGGATCCGTTTCACCGGTGATCCTTGGCAACCAAGGATCGTGCAGGGTTCCCTTGCGCCGTTCGGACGGCGCGTTCCCCGAAATCGTCATACATTTTGCGGTGTCGGCATACGAACCACCCTGTATAAATAATAATGAAGATCCTGACCCAGAAGCTATAATTATAAATAATGCAAATTATAACGAAATAATTCCTGATAATTATCTTGGTCGCGAATTACGAGATGAATTATGTCGTCAATTATTAATACATTAATTATAAGGAAATACATTAATTGTATTCACTATAAAAATAAATTTAAATGTAAGAAAGAGTTATTTAATAAATGTAAGAGTATGGGTTAAAAAAATTTATATTTTATGTTAATCTATTTATTTTACATTGTAACATATAAGATATTGAATAAAACTTTATGTTCAGTCAATTTTTATTCAGTCTTTAATACGCACACACCTACGCTCATATAAACATAAATTATACTGATAATAATCAACAAAAATACTTATAATTATTCCTTTTTTTAAACTCTAAGCAAACGAAACATTGACTTTAAGAAAAACAAAAAAAATAATCTATGAATAACATAAAAAAACCAAATATTTTTTGTTCAAAGTAACGAAATTGGTATAATTATAAGTATAATTATACTTTTTTTACATAAAGATTATACTTGTACACAAAAAGATAAATAATATTTAATCGCAATATTGCAACAATCTTTAAGAATCTTTAACAGTTTTCGTTGTAAAAGTGACTTGCAATTTCTGCTAAAATTCTATTTCTTTCAACTTCTCGTATTAATTATAGCCCACTGTTGTTTTGCAGATTTAACAAAATCATCTTGAATTTTCTTGATATCTTTATATTTTTCAAGTATTTGTAATTGAATGCTTTCGTTATTTTGTCTTTCAGATCTTATTTCTGAGATATATGTATCCAGAGCGAGTTGACATTTCTTTAAATATTCTGCAGTTGTACCACCTTTAACCTTCATTTTTTATGAAAATCTGTTTTTATTTACGATATGTGGAATATCATTTGAAGTTTCTGCTGCGGCTCCACTTATGTTACTTACTGCTGATATTGCTGATACTGTATTAATAGGTTCTTCATTATTTATCGAGTCGTCCAGTCTGTGTCGGAGCCCTCCGGGGGTAGAGGGACGCGACAGCGGGCCAGAGGCAGCGCCGGCCGATGGGGACTCCTCGATCCGAGAGGGTCTGGAGCTCCCTCGGCCGCCTCGGGCCCGCCACCGGTCCAGGGGCCCAAGGGGGGCCCAAGGGGGGGAGTAGGGGGGCGGCGAGACGCCTTCCCTGCTTTCCCCCCCCCCCCCGAGCAACCGGACAAGTAGGGACAGGGGGAGCGGTGCCCCGGTTAGAGCTGGGCCCGCTTCCCTACAAATCCTCCCCTCCCTGACTAGCGGGGAGGGGGTAAGGAGGGAGGGTGGATGTCTCCTCCCTCCTTGACAGGAGACACCAGAAGGCCAACCGGCGGGGGCAATCCCCGTCGGGGACCGCGCCCTGGATTACCTTCGTGGAACAGGGCGCGGTACACAGATGGCGAGGGGCTTCCGGAAGGAAGCCCTAGGGCCGGGGAGTTGGGGAGGGAATACGGGAGTAGTTCCCCTGACTCCCCTCCTCACGGTCCGACAGGTAGACATCCCGCAGGGGTTTTAGTCGGTAAGAGTCCGACATAACCCCCTCCTCCCAAGGGGAGGGGGTATCCATGATGGATTTCCCCTGCGTGACCAAAAAAAAAAAAAAAGTCGTCCAATCTGTGTTATAAGAAGTTTCAGTTAAAACATATAGCTATATATAGTTCATTTATTATTAATAATATTTACAATATATCATTTTGTACATCTGAAAACAATTCTCTAAGCAACAAGCCAGTTCTACCTGATAACGCCAGTGGCGCTATATTATGTTTCTTTCCAAATCAGTTAATTCACTGTAATGTGAAAAATAATCTAATTATGTATTGCTTTATAACTACTTATATTACATATAACACAATGTTGGGAGTTACTTACGCTTCAAAATTACAAATTTTTCTTTCACGGCCAGTTTTTTTATTACTGCTCATTACGTTTTTATATGAGCGTAACAAAGACTTCAATTTGTTTTCAACTTGTAAAGGAGTTACAGAATAACCTTTACGCCTCATATCCTCTGCAATATGTTTCCATAAAATTTTATAGGTTTTGATTTTTCTTGTGCTTACGAGATCTTTTTTACGTTTATATATTTCTCGAAACAATTTTGTTATTGCATCGTTCCATGTAAAATTATTTTCTTCCATCGGATCTTTATTTTGTACATTTTCTTCATTTTGTACATTTTCATTTGATATATGTATAGTTTGATCTGTTTCATTGCTTGTTTTAGGTAAATTAATAATAATATCAATCCCATCTACATTAAACTGTAAGATATTAGACAGAAAGTCTACTTCGTCACTTTTTATTTTGAATTGTTTCTCATCTAAACAAATAAATACAAAATAAATACAAAAAAGATAAAAAGATTCCCATACAATTTCATTATATAATGTATTTTATAATGTATTTTATTATATACTTAATTCACAGTTAACATACAAACATATTAGTTGACGCAGCAGTAAAGAGTAACATTACATTATTATTTCTCTCTCAGCAATGTAAATGTAATATTTGTTGTATATACAGTTATATTAATGTTATTATTTCTCACAAAGAAATATATTTGAAAATCTGCAGTATATCCTACTTAATTTCATTGAAATGACACTCTGTTTGATTTCTGCTGATTCTATCAATCTGTTATCAGATCCTGTTGTTTTTCTGCTAGCAAACTGCTGACAAAATCAGCAGCCTCTGTGCAAAATCTGTTTTGGTGCAGGTTCGGCACTATTTGGACTGTTAATTTCAACAGAAAGTAACATACAGTTATATTAATATACAGCAATTTAACTGTTACATATGTAACTTTCTGTTGAAATTAACAGTCCAAATAGTGCCAAACCTGCACCAAAACAGATTTTGCACAGAGGCTGCTGATTTTGTCAGCAGTTTGCTAGCAGAAAAACAACAGGATCTGATAATAGATTGATAGAATCAGCAGAAATCAAACAGAATGTCATTTCAATGTAATTAAGTAGGATATACTGCAGATTTTACTCGTTTAGTGCCACCAATCTACTATCAGATTCACCAGGTTTAATCAACAGAATAACAATAGAACACAGATGACTATGGATCTGTCGACCTGTTCGAATCTGTCACCAAACTGTTATCAAACTGCTGACGAATTATTGACTGGTAAGTTAATATGGTATAAAACTATACAGCAGTTACATTACATACCTTCAATTTCGCAATATAAATATCCATCTGCATCTACTAATACGGCTCCTGCTTCATTTCTTCTTATCCATCCACGTTTTGTTCTCGCTATTAATAATTTACAAATTAAAATTGAAGTTTCTAACCTAAATGACATTACGTTTATACAATCTCCATTTTACATATTTTTAATTACGTATTTACATTTTTTGTTCTTCTTCTTAAAGACACACACGATGCACACGATGCTTGTTGCGTTTATTTTCGCTGGATTGCGTGCTCCTATGCTGACTCGTTGTGAAAGCCAATTAGCACGTTGCCTCAGATCAGCCGGTTAATACGTCCGCGATGAAATTCACATATTCCCGCACTTTTCTATTCATTTGTTGCTCTTGGGCTGCGTTCCGTTTCACGCATCGAGCGCATTAACTGCATCGAGAACCGTTCCGTTTCAGCTAATGCGTGCATCGGTGGCGTATAGAATTCCCTAGAATCCCCCCACCTCTGTCGCATTAAGCGCGCATCAGCTACTACAGCTCGGACTAGAAGCAGTTGATGCGGGCATGCACAGATTAATATTTATAATCTTTTATATAATCCTATTTAAATACTGACAATGTGACGTGATAACTGATATATTTAACGTACCGATATTTTTTTATTTTAAACATACAGATAATCACAGATACGTACAATGGACAAAGTCGACAAAGTTGAATTCCCCGTATTAGTGGATAACGAAATGATCACTATGTTTCTCGAAAAAGAGATCGCGTTAAGAGCATCGAAAGGTAAAATTGAAATTTTTAAATTTTAGAAACAATTCAATTGTATTTTTACATTAATGTATGTGTGTGAATATTTTTCTACAGATCAAGATTTCTTGATAAAATATAGACTCACTACTACTACTGCTACTACTGCTGCTAATTCTGTTGTCATCATTCACTAATGAAAATAAGGCTATTGTTGGCAATTTCGATGTCCATTGTGACCATGATAGCATCCATTTTTCCTTTCACATCAAACGCATTAAAAGTCGTTCCGTTTCCAAAAGCGCATAGGCGCATTAACGAAAACGGAACGATATCAATGCGAGCAACGCATTGGTTGCGATCGATGCGCTCGATGCGTGAAACGGAACGCAGCCTTGCACTTATGTTCTTCCTCCGGACCAAGTGCAAGGAATGTCGTGTAAAGTGCAAGTGCTCTCGCAAAACGAACAGTCTTTATGACGTCATTAGTTGTAACACGAACGCATTACTGTACACTTAGTGAAAAAGTTCAGAAAGTGCAAGTAAAACGAACAAACCTAATCTCTTGTCCGTACCAATACAGTAGTGCGGCTAATAAGAACAGATTTTCTAATGTCGCTATGCTCATACTACACGGAATCGATTATCCTCGAAAATCTAACTATATTTATCGATAATCAATATACGTCCTTTTTCAACAATTAAACAGCATTAAACAACGAATATATATAGTTACAATTACAAATATTTTATTACGTAACAGAATATTAATAATATATAGAGCAATTACTAATATTTTAGTACAGTTGTACGCATTTGTTTATATCTTTTAATGTAGAGTGGTACTTTTAATATAGAGTTGTATATATACTGTTTTCGATACATTACTTGGATTTTTTGATAATAAATTAATAATGCATGTAATTTAATTAAGTTAATCTGGTTACATCATGTCAATGCTATTCTCTCTTGTAAACAGCGTAGACATTAACAATTATAGATTTATAGATTTATATAAATTTATACATTTATAAATTTATATAAATAGAACTGGCTTCTGTCATCAGGGAGACCATAAAAATATCTATGGTAGGGACATAGCCTGCTGAGATCTGCCCTTTTCCTAAATAAGAGTAGTAGAGATGAAAAGAGTAGAAGCCAATGAAAAAAAGGAAACTCTTATATACGGTTCCACCCATCTCTATTATCCGTTATTCCTACTATCCACCCATTAAGCAACTGGAAAAAGAGGACGATATCCTCAGTAGGTTATATCTGTACCATAGATATTGCCTATTATGACAGTGGCTTGTTTATTTAGATATAGTGAACATGTTTATGAGTAATAGCAAATAACTCAATAGATTATCTTTAAGTAACCATTCTTAAAAATTTTCAGGAACATGGTGAAGATTTATTGGCAGCAGCAGATCTATTAAAAAGAGCAGAGGTTATTGTAAAATAAAAGATGAAATTAAAAAATTACAATATAATGTAAAGGAAATGATGGCATCGCTGCCACCGCTGCCGCCACCACAACCATCACCAAATTCGACACTATCAGAGGCTAAACCAGCAAAACCAGGAAAACAAAATAAGTACTTACACAGTTGTCTGTCTCCTAAACTAACCTAAACCTAAAGGTAGAAATATGTCAATGATCTTTATAATGTTTACAGAAATTCTGAAAAGGTGACAGCGAAGGGGAAGAAATTTATTCTATATTAGCCATACTGGAGGGGACGCGGAAGAGGAGGCAGGAGAGGATACATATTCTCAGGCGGAAAAACTTTGTATTCCAATTATAAATTATATCTTTATAATATATATTATATTATAGTCTTTATGGAAAGTATATATTAACTTTTTGTATGTATTCTAATAAAAAACAATAAAATAAATAGCATTTTTTTCTTTCTACTTTAGATCCTTATTTTTTTTTATTTTATGTGTTATTATGTACTTTTTTATGTTACATTGTGTCAATTGCACATAATTAAATTTTTTTATATGCAATGCAAAGATATGACAATATAGTTAAACAAATTTATAATTCCAACGTTGCAGACTGACAGCTAAAGGATAACAACAAATGAATTCAAATGCTCAATTTTCAATATTACAAGTCAGAATGTCTAAAAAATTGTCAATTAATGTTACTAAAAAAATTATCATTCGAACGTTGCTATTGCTTTAATAGCATTTATAATCGATTAAGACAGTGACAACCTTCTGTAGATATCCTAACTTTATACTTCTTACGTAACAGTACTACGCTGTGTGTACTCATTGTTTATTGAAAATCTTGCTATCATCATTACTAATTCTACAAAAACTACTTGTTGTTGCTCTGGTAATTTTAAATTAGTAATGGTGATTTTTCAATAAGTTGCAACATACAACATACTAAACTGGTACAACATGTACTTAGGAAGATGTATTCATGTCAGTTAACACTAAGTAACAGCTAGTTACATTCACGTTATAATTTCTTATTCAACAATGTAACTGTTACATAACACGTTTATATGTAACAGTTACATGCTGAGTGAGAAATTATAACGTTAATGTGAAATGTAATGATGTAAATCATTTTGTATTTATTGAATATATTATTGCTTTTTTATTACTGAAATTAAGATAGTTCAATAGAAAGATAGTTAGTATGTATATTAAATGATCGGTGTAAACTATATTGAAGTCAATATAGGCCAATTGAAGATAAATTTAATAAGCCACGTGTATAATACGAGGGTGGTCCAATAAGTACTTAGCCTACAAAAGAAAAACGAAAATTTTGGAAAAATGGCGATTTATTTCTCAACATAGTCTCCTTTTAGCTCGATACACTTGACCCAGAGATGCTCCAACTTCTTTAACCCGTCTGAAAAATACGTTTTCTCGAGGTCTGCAAAGGCCTCCGTGGCGGCGATGACCTCCTCATTCGACTCAAATTTCTGCCCGGCGAGTGGCTTTTTCAAGTTTGGAAACAAAAAGAAGTCGCATGGGGCCAAATCTGGAAAATACGGTGGATGGGGCAGCAGTTCGTAGCCCAATTCGACCAATTTGACCGTGGCGAGGGCGGAAGTGTGAGCCGGTGCGTCGTCATGGTGGAAGAGCACTTTTTTCTTCGCCAAATGGAGCCGTTTTTTCTGCAATTCGGCGTCGAATCGGCCCAATAATTCGGCATAGTACAGCCCTGTGACCGTTTTGCCCTTCTCCAGGTAGTCGATGTAGATCACACCTTGTGAATCCCAGAAAACGGTGGCCATCATCTTTCCGGCCGATAGGACAGTCTTCGCCTTCTTCGGAGCACGTTCGCCGGGTGAAGTCCACTGTTTTGACTATTCCTTGGTCTCTGGTGTGTACCAGTGAATCCATGTTTCGTCGACGGTCACGAAACAACGCAGAAACTCCTTCGGATTGCGCTTAAACAGCGTCAAACACTGCTCTGAAGTGGTCTCACGGTTGCGCTTGTTGTCCGGAGTGAGCAAACGCGGCACCCATCGCGCCGATAGCTTTCTCATGCCCAAAATTTCATGCAGGATATGACCCACGCGGTCTTTTGAGATGCCTACTGTCTCAGCTATCTTGCGCAACTTCAATCAGCGGTCTGCCAATACGAGATCGTGGATTTTTGTCATGTTATCCTCCGTGGTAGCCGTTTTCGCCCACCTGGGCGTGGCTCATCAAAAACCGACGTGCGACCACGTTGAAACTCGTTAAACCAATTTTTGACGGTCGCCATCGAAGGAGAAAAGTCACCGTACACAGCATCCAAGCGCTCTTTGATTTCGCTGCGCGATTTCCCTTCCAAAAACAAGAATCGAATCACCGACCGATATTGCTCTTTTTCCATTTTTCTAAAATCCGCGGACACGCCCGCTTCCACACGCGGTCAAAACAAAACTATGAGTCCGATTCGGCTGAAATTTCGACAGTAGCCGTCTACGAAAATGTACTACACGATAGTAAATTTCTCTTGCGATAGTGGCGCCATCGGGCGGTGAGGCTAAGTACTTATCGGACCGCCCTCGTATATGCGCTGTCTCAATAACTAAAATATTAATAGCTGGTCAATTTTATAAAGGTATGAATGCCATATTTCATCATGAATCAAGTATTGGTAATGGTCATTATACAAGTATTTGTAGAGAGGGGACTTCTAATGTATGGATCGAAGCTGATGATATGCAAATTAATAAAAGACAATGGCCAAGAGGTGCTAAAAACATTTATATACTTTTTTTAAAGAAAATTGATAAATGATAAGTAATGTATACAAATAATAAAAATATATATATAATAATATGTTTTGTAACAACATCAGTAAAGTTGTAATATCAGTAAAGAGGACCACCAGATAATATAAGCCAAAAAATACGACGGGGGTGGTGGTGGGACCTCTTCTCTTTAATAATAATAATAATAATTATAAATAAATATATCTACATGTAAATGTAAATATATGCACACACATACATACATATTTGTAAAAAAAGATGTTAAATCCAAACAAACTTACTTCTAAAAAAAAAAAGTAAAAAAGAAGGCTCCAAGTGCACACGTCCCAGCGTTTGTTTCGCAAAAAAATCCGTATAAAAAACACTGATTTTTTAAAAATTGTTTTTAATATTATTTATGTTTTATGTAACATATATTTGCATTACCAATTGACACAATTTTTTGATTTCATTATTTTTGTTATAAAGTATTAAAAAGTAACATTTTTTGTATGAACGTATTAATAATTTTCCCTGAACATTTTTTTATGCAAGTATACAGTTTTTGGCAAGTTAAAATATAACATTCCATAATATTCTATAATAATTATCTTTGTCTTTATTTTTTTGTAACGTTCTTTTGGAATTTGTTTTTAGAAATAAGTCCTTTACGGGATTTTCTATATGGAACGGTTAATTATATATCCGAAAACTATTATCTTCGTCTTTATTTCTCTGTAATATTAAAAACAATTTTTAAAAAATCAGTGTTTTTTATACGGATTTTTTTTTTGCGAAACAAACGCTGGGACACGTGCACTTGGCGCCTTTTTTTTACTTTTTTTTTTTTTAATATGTTTGACATATTAAATTTCGCTATCAGTTCATATGCAATTTCTCTTGATAACCGAAAATACATGATAAAATCTATATCAATATATCTTGTAACAATATTTTCAATATAATTATTTATTTTTATGTAGTCTATCCTTTACACCATTCCACAGTGGGCCGAAATACCCAAAAAAGTGGCCAAAAGTCAATTTCCCAATTTTCATGAGAAGAGAATATATTCATAATTTATATACTTGAAAGCACTTTTTCACAAAATTTAGTTACATTTAAACCAGCTGTCTTCATTCTATGATGTTCTGAAGTTAAAATACATATCATTATCCGTGCACCGCTTTATTGATTATAATATCACGAAATTTGAGTTATAATGTTTGCAATTCGAATATTATATTGTGTTTTGTTTATTATAATGAGTAAGAATTAATATTACACGTGCAAATAGCTTAAATTTTTGCGCATTTTTTAATCCTGCGATGTTTTATACGCGCATTTTATGATTTTATTGCAATAAACATATTTTGAAACAAAAGTTCTCCTAAGTGCCGCCAAATTTCTTAAATTTAGGGGTACCATAGAATTCGTTGGGATGTATTCTATAAGATTTGCGACCAGCTGCGACCTTCAATAATTTCTAGAGATATATGCGAGAAAATGCACGCATCATGCATCTGGCTCTATGTAGTGCAAATGAGCTGAGGAATAGGAAGAAGAAATCAAACTTCAAAAAATCGAGCCGGATTTGCATGAAAATTGCAAATATAAATTAAATATTTAATAATTAAATAATAAAAAAATTAATTAATAAAAAAATAAATTAAATATTTAAAAATTTTAATAAATTAAAAATTTAAATATAATTTTTGAGTTGCTGATATCGAATGTCAAAAGTTCAAGATGTCAAAAATTTGAAATTCAAAATAGCGAATCCAGTATGGCAGAAAGGAAGAAAGTAACTGTTAGCATAGTTAATAATACTTATATAATAATAATAATAATTGATTTGTCTGGTTTCAAATATTTTATTGATATTGCTAATTATGAATTTAAGGTACACAATTTTTTTAATTGAAGGTTTTCTTGTATTCCTCATAGTATTTAAAGTTTTCTTGTATTCCTCATAGTATTTAAAGTTTCTCAATGTCATTGCGTTCAATATCACATCTAATATAATAGCATTTGCGAGCAGCTGCTATCATAAAAACGTGATATTAATATTCGAAAGAAATTTGAAGAGAGAAATTTAATTGGATCTCAACCTATAAACTCGACGTATTTTATATCAGAGGTAGATGATTATTTGCATTAATTATTATGTCACCAATTGATGTCACTAATTGTCAAATTAGAATTTTAGAATATATAATTATATAATATATGTGATATATTTAGAATAATGACATATATATAATATATGTGATATATTTAGAATATATTATATAATATATGTGGGGCTGAGCCGAAGTCGGCATTTTTGTGACTGGCGAGCCATGTCAATCGCGATCGTCGCGAGCGCCTTTGACGTAACCGCTTACATGTCGCGCGGCGTCGTTGCTAGGAGCAAGAAGCACGGGCCTCTCTTGTTTGTAAAAACAATAGAAAAGATGAAAAGGCGAGAGCATCGAAGACCCGCCGCGGCGGGCAGTGTCCACTCGACGGTCAAGTGAGACAGTTCCCTGTATTGCGAGCATCACAATAAAACAAAAGAGTTTTGTCGTTCTACATATATACACAAAAAGCAATGTATATATGTATATAAAGTAAACAACTTTAGTAATTGCCATTTTTAACATATGTACTTTGTCATCTAATTCATAATAGCAACGATAATGTTGTTAAAATGGTATTAAAATAATATATATCATATTGTGGAGTTGATATAGAAAAGAAAGTCAATGTAAAAGAAATAAAGTTTAATATTAATAATACCCCACAAAAGTACAGAACTATAACGAGGTTAGATGTTCTTTTCTAAATAAGGACAAAAGTTCGTAGGCGATTGACTTACCACCACTCATCCTGTGCCGCCACGCAGCCTAAACTATTGGTCTCTTATTGGCTAAGATTATCTTCCGCTGTCTCCCGCTAAGCGGCTGTACGTTGGTTTCGCGCGCTGACAGTTATCTTGACAATTTTTCTGCTCGCGGCCCCATAATATTTTACTAAAGAATATTTCAGACATGTTCACCAAACTTAGAAATTATTAAGCTTTTTGATAAAAATAAAATAGACGACATAAACGAAGCGATTAATTACATTTTTACAAAATTAAATTTGAAAATCGAAGATAAGATGCACACTAAGAAATATGATCAACTGATAGTTGCAATTAAGACTCTCAAGAATAAATTCCTACAGAAATGGAAAGCTTCAAGCAGAAATTTGATTCGATTTCAGACAAAAAATGTTGTATGGTTGGAATCGGAATTCCAAATACCTAATTTATGTCCTGATAATTTGGAAAAGCTTGCCAAAAAAGATTTAATGCCGAAACGAGGAAGGTCAAATATTGCATTCGACAAAAAGTCACAGAGATCAAAGAGGCGAGATGCTGCAGCAACCAGTAGTCAAAATGAAAATAATGTTCAGAGATTCTTAATGGCATGTCGTCATGCTGCAAAATTATCAGGAGAAAAAGATTTAAATGTGATTCTCAAGCAGATCCAAAATACTCCAGAAAGAACAAATAAAATTAGGAAAATACTAAAAGAGCCACATTCAAGCAGCATAGTTAAGTTGACACCAGAAAAAGCACTTTCCTTCTTACTGGACCGATCTCTGTCTAAGGAAGATTATATTAGTATGCGTTTATTAGTTAAGGGACAAGGAGCGGATATTTTTCCGCCATATAATAGTGTAAAAGAAGCCAAAATTCTATGCAGATCACCCACACTTATATCAATTACAGAAAACAAAGCTAAAGTTTCTCTAAAAGCACTATTAGATCACACCGTAAAACGAATTTTTGATATGCAAAAAGAAGTTTTGCTCCAGTATATAGAGCATGTTCTAAATCCTGCTGAAAAAGAATTAGAAACGGTCTTCATCATATGGTTTCGACGGAAGTTCTGGTAATTCTCAATACAAACAAATATATCAGAATACAATTTCTGATGCAAGCAACACTGACGAAAGTTTGTTTGCTACTTCACTTATACCTTTACGTTGGTCAGCAAAAAATAATGTTGTTTTGTGGAATAACCGAGCTCCACAGTCAACTCGATTTTGCCGTCCTATCAATTTGCAATATGTAAAAGAATCACTAGATATCGTTGTGGCAGAAAAAGCCAATATTGAAGCTGAGATCGATCAATTATAACCCCTTGAATTAGATTTAAACCATATTAACGTGATCATACATTTCTATTTATTTTTAACTTTGATTGACGGCAAAGTATTAAACATAATTACAAATACAAAATCTTCACAGACTTGTCCTATCTGTCATGCGACTCCAAAGCAATTTAATGAACTTTCGAACAGATCAAGGTCCACTTTTATTCCAGATCCAAAATCATTGCAGTACGGAGTAAGTCCATTGCATGCATGGATTCGATTCTTTGAATGTTGCTTGCATATCGCGTACAGGTTAGGTATAAAAATATGGCAGATGAGAACAAAGGAGCAAAAAATATTCCCAAAAAAAAAGTTGATTCAAGAAATTCTTCACAAAAGATTAGGATTAAATGTCGATAAACCAAAACCCAGAGGTTATGGCAATACTAATGATGGCAACACTGCACGCAGAGCTTTCGAGGATGCCGACTTGTTGGCTGAGTGCTTGGGTCTTAATAATCAGTTGCTTAGAAATTTCAGAACAATTCTTATCGCTCTGTCTTTTCATCTACCCATTAATCCTGCTCTCTTTGAAAACTTATGTTATTCAACTGCAGAAATCTATGTTAGTCATTATGCTTGGTTCCCGATGCCATCGACTGTCCATAAAATACTCATGCATGCTGCGGATATTATGAGAAATAGTTTATTGCCTATTGGAGTGCTCGGCGAAGAAGCATCCGAAGCACGCAATAAAAATTATAAACAGTACAGAAGGGATCATAGTAGGAAACACAATCACACTGCTAATCTGACTGATGTTTTTTATAGAATTATGGATACGTCTGATCCGATAATTTCATCGTTGTGCCTGGATTCTCGAATACAAAAAAAGAAACAATTAATTCTTCCTAAAGAAGTTCGGAATCTTCTTGTTAATCCAACAGAGAACAATAACATAATTTGCCAATAACATCAAACACGGAGAATGATGAAGATGAATATAATTTAACTGGCCTTCCCCAGACGTATAAAATTTTAGATAAAATAGAATTATCCGACGAAGAACAAATTTAATTATGAAATCCTGAATAGTGAGAGGCGAGGGGACTCACTTAAATAAAGCACCCCAAAGAGTGAGAGGCGAGAGGATTCACTTAAATAAAACACCTCGAATAGTGAGAGACAAGGGGACTCACTCTAATCAAGCACCCCGAAAGAGACCCAAATCGTACTGCAACCTCCACGTGGACTCCGGTAACTACGAATGTATATGTAGGCTAACTGCAGGCGTAAGAAAATATTTGTATTATAATTTTGACTAAAACTTTATAATGCAATTCTACAATTTACAATCACTTGGGTGAGGTTGACTATTTTTCATACTATCTCTTTTCTGTTTATTATATTGTCTCTATTTTCTATTTATTATACAACCCATTGTCTACTTTAAATTTTCTCACATTATAAGTATATATTTATTTTTAATCATATATTTGTTGTGATTTTTGGCACCATATATATATATATATATATACATATACACATATACATATATATATATATATACATATATTGCATCATTTTAAATATTACGCGAGATAATTGTTTTACATCGAAAATAGAAATTGCGGAGTCAAAAATTATTATAAATCAATTTTCATCCATGTCAGATTATTTTTGGTAATTTTTTACACCATATTGCAGCCGCCATTTCGAATTTTGCAATTTTGATACCATCAATGGTTTCAGCGATATCAAAAACCTTATGTAAGTGTTTCATTGTTAAGAATTCCTACATATTTAACAAGAATTGAATTTTGGCCACTTTTACTGGTCTTCCGGCCCACTGTGCATTCCCAAAATTGTATGTAATATACGTAGCTCGTTATAAGCTAAAAACAGTAAGAAGGTTATATTCTCTTACGATTTCTATCTTACTAATAATTAATTTGTCTCATTAAATATATGTTACCATCACCTTCATCCACAATTTGTGGTACTATATAACATTCTCTTCTTCTTCTAAAAATTGTATTGTTGCATTGTTTACACATTGTCTATCCGCTATGTTAAACGCCATTTCAACTGTTGCACTACGCGTTTTTTTAGATACACATATATAATATTCTCGAACTTGTTTGCACTATCCTGAACTTTCTTGAACCAGTTCAAGTTTTAGTGCAGAGCTAGGTCGTCTAAGAAGAACAAAACCTACGGAGGCGGCCAAGCCCGCTCTAGAATCGTGGCAACGCAGAAAACTCAAAGCTGAACAATAGAATTGAACCATAAACCTCAACCCAGCAGCAGCGTTGCAAGTTTTAGTCCCCTTACAGCAGAGTTGGAGATTAAGTGCCCTTTTCGGCCGGATTTCAAGCGGTGACACCCACCGTTCCCCTTCCACCGCTCCGCGCTCAGCGGCCGAAGCGACGATCGCGGATCGCTCAGGCTCGTCGCTACGTAAAATGTCAGCTGGAGCGTACCCTCGTGTTTTATTATAATTATAATTTTTTCCTCCCTTAATAATCGCTTTAAAATATATATGTTTATATGTTTTATACACACATACATATATATATATATATATATAATTACAACATAATGAAAAGAATGACATAAAAAAAGTATAATTAAAGGATTATTGCAATAGATTTCCACATCACCTGTGAGGTACTATTGCTGATGTGTTTTTTTTAAGTGCTTTCCCCAGTAGGCCTACTCCACTAAATAATAAAGAACAAATACGATAAAATGTATGGCTCGGTAGGGAAACAAAATTTTAGAGCAGAGAATACGCCGGAGAGACAAAATTTTCATGCGCAAATTTACGTCATTCACAGTCAAGGGGTTAAGCTTATAAGACAACGCTTCTTAATGAATGATGCAATGAGTAACAGAGATTTTAAAACCTTGCTGTCTTATTTGTTCAAAGAAGCCGTTTTTTCAAACCTATCATTGCTTTTGCGCTATCGGTGACTACAGCCGAACATTTGTAGAAATCAATGTCAAACTTTTGCAGAGTTTGGCTAACAGCCTTAAAGATTTCAACACCTGTTGTTCTCCCTTGCAACGATACAAAGTCTGAGAGGTCTTTGACATATGAAAAATCGTTTTACGTACGATTCGAGCAAAAATACACAGTTTATCCATATGCCGATTATCGGTGCTTTCATAAATACATAATGAATAATACGAATAAGACGCAAATGAACATTTTAATTTTCACTTCTAAAGATGAAGCTGTATCATCTATCCGTGATTTTACAGATTCAATGGAATGCTTGCAGCTTTTTCGAAAGTCATCGAATCTCCAAATGATTCGACCGCTGCAATAACGCATTTTTTAATAAACGTTCTTCTTTAAATGATACTTCCCTTTCTTCCTTGATGTGAGCTAGTTCTTCTAAAATGTCTTTGGATACATCATCCATAGTACAGTCTAAACGACCCAGGAAATCCTAGTTTACTTGTTCCCAAATGATCATTTACTTCTTTTCATCTAGTTTTCCTGCCGAGCCATATATTTTATCGTATTTGTTCTTGATTATTTAGTGGAGTAGGCCTACTGGGGAAAGCACTTTAAAAAAACGCATCAGCAATAGTACCTCACAACTGATGTGGAAATCTATTGCAATAATTCTTTAATTATTGTTCACGCGCCCCACACATGAACAGCTAGTTTTAAGCTTTTTTTTTTGTTCATAATAAAGCTATTAGGTCGACTCAACGAAGCGGGGATCAGCGACAAGGAAACAAGATGTTGCCGCGAGCATGTTTGTTTGTGCCATACGTTTCGAGCATGTGCCACGCGCGTCTCACGTGTGTAAGCAATGCTCCGCTTCGCGACTCACCACATATCCGTATTGAAAAAGCGGGTAATGTGTCGCGAAGTTGAGCCAATCTAAAAGGACCGCGTGTGGCTAACGACTCTGGGACGAATTCGCTCCGTTTTTCAAGATCAGTCATGCAATTCTCAGAACGCTGATCGCATCGCATCTTGAGACCACTTTTTCTTTTCTTTGCTGCTGATTCGGCGCTCATCCGATTTATATTCGGAATCGGAATCGGTCGCAAGGGTGAAGCTGCGACAGCAATCACGCGAAAAGGACATGTGCGCGCCCTTCTCGCGGCTTTTCCGTCATTTATTGTAATTTGTGATCCGCCGATTCGGCGTAAAAGTTAGATCGGTCGTTCAAGCAGCCAAGAAGATTTCCGCTCGTAACGCGGCAAGATTTCCGCTGGAACCAATCAATAAAATCTCCGCCGTGCCCGCGAAGGCTGCCGACTCGCGGCAAGATTTCCGTTCGAAAACCTCCAACGGTGCGAGCCGACTCGAATTACAAGTGTGTTAAATAATAAAGTTTCGCGTGTGTTTAACATTTTAATCTCGCTCCATTTTCGTCACGCTCACTCGCTTTTCTGTCCACTCCCGCGCTTCATACGAAGCGGCTCTCGGCGTTCGTTCGCCTCCTCTCGGCGCGAATAATTATACTTTTTTTAAGTCACTCTTTTCATTATGTTGTAATTATATATATATATATATGTATGCGTGTATAAAACATATAAACATATATATTTTAAAGCGATTATTAAGGGAGGAAAAAATTATAATTATAATGAAACACGAGGGTGCGCTCCAGCTGACATCTTACGTAGCGACGGGCCTGAGCTATCCGCGATCGTCGCCTCGGCCGCTGAGAGCGGAGCGGTGGAAGGGGAACGGTGGGTGTCACTGCTTGAAATCCGGCCGAAAAGGGCCGGATCTTAGTCTCCAGCTCTGCCTTACAGCATGACATAGGCCACGCACACAGCGAGCGGTCGTGTCCGTGAGCGGCGGCGCGGCGGCGGCGCGCGCCGGTTCTTCAGGCAACGTCAGACGGTAGACGAGTGCCGACGTAGTACCACCGTCTCTTTCTCGCTGGATCTACGGAATAGGCGAACCGCGAGATCTTTCTCGCTGGTCGTATGCTCTGTTCTCTTTCGCTCTCGCTCGTTCTCACTCGCTCTCTCTCTTTCTCACATTTTTATTGCTTTATTAAATATATTAATTATGTAAAAATGTACTATATATAAATGAATGACATACGCATACTGCATTCTATGTACATGAAGAATAGATAGTAATATTAAAGAAATAAAGAGAGAACGGAGAAAGGTTTAATAATAAATGATTAATAGAAATCCACTCTTGGCCAATATGTCTTCTAATAAATAATTCGTGATTATTAATGTATTAAAAAACAACTTATTCATATTACAATATTCTAGTCCAAAATTAAATTAAATGTTATTTCCTTTTTAAAAGATATTTCGTAAATACGTTTTTACTTTCCAGCAGCAAATATAAATATAATAAAATAAAAAGAAAGTAATTATTTTTATTATATTTCAGTTTTACGAATAGATTACGTACATATTGTTGCTCAACGGAAACCGTGGGAAGGTGGTGGTCTTTTCCGTCAAAAAATATGCGAACTCTCTTTATATCGCATTAATTTTTATATATAAATATTTCTTTTTATAGTGTAACATGTTGAATTTTATTAACTCAGTATGTTGTAATATAAAAAACATTTTAATATAAAAATGAATGTAATATTATGTACAACAAATATTTGCATATTTAAGAAATATGGATAGAACAGGACAGATTACAAGGATACGTAAGAAAAGAGATAGATGCATAGTAAAATAGATAGATGGATCAAGAGATAAATAGATAGATAGAGAAATAGATAGATATATAAATAAATAGAGAAATAGATAGACAGATAGATAGATAGAGAGATAGAGAAATAAATAAATAGATAGATGCGAAATAGAAGATAAATAGAAACGATAAATAGACACGACAGATAGAAAAATATAGAAGACTTAGTGTATAAAAAATTCTATA
>NW_020229965.1:27500-30000 GCF_003227715.2 Harpegnathos saltator | reverse complement strand
TATAAATTGTATGCATAAGAATCAAACGTACAACTTGAAGATCAATGAGGGACACAATGCACTGGACCCAGAATGCCCGACATTCAAGAGAGCATTAGGAGAAGAAAAGAAGAGAATTGGCTGGGATGAATAGCAACTACAGATGAAGTTAGAAGCAATATGGTATACAAATGCGCAAAGCTTGATGGCACATAAAGACGAGATACAACAGCAGATCATGAAGAAGATAAATCCTGCGTTTTTGGCGTTGTCGGAGTCTAGATTGACTGATGAAATTGAAGATAATGAGGTAAATGTACCAGGATATAGTTTAGTTAGATGTGATGCTGAGAATAAACATATAATAAACATACGGGAGGAGTTATTCTATATGTCAGACATGATATTAAGCATGAAGTGATATTGAATGAAAAGATAATCTCGAATTGTTGGTGTGCAGCGATAAAAGTTAAAGCAAAAGTATATAAAGGTGTGATAATGGTAATCTATCGTTCTCCGAGTTCATCGGAGAGTGAATTTTTGAGTTTTTTAGAAGACAAAATTGAGCAGTTGATCATAAAAGAACATTGTATAGTAATAGGAGATTTTAATATAAATGTAATGGGAAACTCATTTTATGCAAAAAGATACAGACGATAATTCGAGGTTTGGGTATGAAACAATATGTAAATAAGCCGACAAGAATCACAAAAGATAGTCAGACAATTATAGATTTAGTTCTTGCCAATGGCGAAGTAAAGGTGCAAGTGAAGGATAGGCCTAAAATAACGGATCATGCGTGGTTGCAAGTTGAACTTGGCTCGAGTAGGTCGGAAAAGAAATACAGAGAATTTAGTGGTAGAGACTACAGTAAATTTAATAGTAGCGAATTTCTTAGACTACTAGAATTAAAAATAATACAGGGACAAGGTTTATGTGTGAACACAAGAGCTGAAAAATTGGCATAGTATAGTTATTTATTGGTATAGTAGATACACTAAAGATTGTAGCCCCTAGGAAAATATTTAAAATTCCAAAAGTATGGGATGGGAAAAGTGGTTTTCAGACGAAATAAGAATAGCGGCAACAAGGAGGGATGAGGCCTATTGTAAGGCAATATACACAGTCTGTCCCAGATCCAATGAGACTGGTCTAAAAAAATACAAAGCGTTTATTATTTTGATTTTTTATTCTTGTTTATTCAAAATAGTCTCCTTCTGAGTCAATACAGCGCTGGAAACGTTCAACAAATTTTTCGAAACATTTTTTATACTCATCGGCTGGAATGGCCTTTAGTATGGCGGTCGAAGTCTTTTGGATGACCGGGATGGTATCGAAACGATTTCCTTTTATCGCCAATTTCAGTTTGGGAAATAGCTAGAAGTCGCACGGAGCCAAATCAGGTGAATACGGTGGATGATCGATAACAATGATGCCTTTTTTGATCAAGAATTCACATACCATGATCATCGCTTTGTGCGATGATGCATTATCGTGCAACCTTCCGTTTGCCCAAATCTTCGGTCAAAATTCGATAGACTGTGCTTTTCGGTATCCCAGTTTCCTCTTCGATGAGTCTCGCAGACACAGCGATCGCTTCGAAGAATTTCTTTGATTTTCTCGATGTTTTCTTCATTGCGAGTGGTTTTTGGCGGCGGTGCTCGGTCATCGTCTGCAAGGTCCTCACGACCGTCACGGAATCGGCCAAACCAACGGAAAACCTGTGCACGGGACATGCATTCATCCCCGTAAATTTTTTAGCGTTTCGTACGTTTCTGCACCACTTTTACCCAATTTAAAACATGTTCCATGTTGGTTTTTCAACCGACGTACACAAAGTGACTTTACATAAAATGTCAAACCACAGTGAAATATCAACCGAATTCGCTCAAATTTTGAGGTTAAGTAGATAAAGGGTAGAACATTCACCTACCATCATTCTCTCATAGATATCGCTGCGCTAAGAACTTTGATGGAACCAGTCTCATCGTATCTGGGACAGACTGTGTATACTAATGCAGAACATGATTGGTTACAGTATAAAATTAAAAGAAATGTAGTTGTTAAGCTTATTAAGGTTAAAAAGAAATGTAGAAATCATAAATGATTCTTTGAGAATCGGTCAATGTCCAGATGGATGGAAAACGTCGATGATAATACCGATACCTAAAGTTGGGAAACCAAGGATAGCTAGTGAATATAGACCGATTAACATCCTACCGATATACGAAAAAGTATTAGAATTAGTAGTAAAAGAACAGATAGAAGCGTATTTAGAAAACAACAACATTATTTCGGAACACCAGTCGGGGTTTAGGAAACAACACTCGTGTGAAACAGCGATGCAGGTGATCATTGACGACTGGAAACTAATAGTCAGTGGGGGAAAAATGATTGGAGTGATATTTATGAATCTTAAGCGAGCGTTCGAGACCGTAATTAGGGAAATATTATTAGAAAAATTATATATATACGGGATAAGAGGAACTGTATTAAAATGGCTACAATCGTATTTAAGTAA
>NW_020229965.1:0-22500 GCF_003227715.2 Harpegnathos saltator | reverse complement strand
CGTTATTTACAATGGATAGTTAAAATATATTTATTCAAAGTATTGGCCATTTGATTCTATACATTTTGCCCATCCCTCAGGCAATTTATGGATGCCATTCCAAAAGAACTGTTTCTCTTTTGAGCTAAACCATTCATCGAGCCATTTTTTAACTTCTTCGAAATCGGCGAAGTACTGCTCTGCAAGCGCGTGCCCCATCGATGCGAAAAGGTGGTAATCGGATGGAGCCAGATCTGGAGAGTACGGCGGGTGCGATAAAACTTCCCATCCAAGTGATTTCAACACTTCTTTGACTGGTTTTGCTGTATGAGACGGCGTGTTGTCATGCTGCAAAATCACCTTATCATGCCTTTGAGCGTATTGTGGACGTTTTTCGATCAATGCACAGTTCAAATTGATCATTTGTTGGTAGCGATCAGTATTAACTGTTTCTCCAGGTTTCAACAGTTCATAATATACGACATCAACCTGGTCCCACCAGACACAGAGCATGGTCTTGCGACCAAAGCGATTTGGCCTTGCAGTCGATGGGCCGCCTTCGCCAGGTGATAACCATGATTTTTTTCGCTTCGGATTTTCGAAATAAATCCATTTTTCATCACCCGTTACTATTCGATGCAGAAATGACTTCCTTTCATACCTTTGAAGCAGCATTTCACTGACGATTTTTCGATTTTCCAATTGCCTGTCATTCAATTCATGTGGCACCCATCTTCCCATCTTTTGGATCTTTCCCATCGCTTGTAATCGTTCACAAATTGCTACTCGGCTTACACTCAACTTTTCTGCCAATTGTTTTTGAGTTTGTGTTGGGTCTTCATCCAATAATAACTCCTGCAATTCCGCATCTTCAAACGTTTTCGGCCTACCAGGACGTTTTTTGTCTTGAACGTTGAAATCACCACATTTGAATTGTCGAAACCACGTTTCACATGTTCTTATGGTTGGAGTATGCTCACCGTAAGTCTCTACCAGCAAACGATGACTTTCAGCGGCTTTTTTCTTTTGATTAAACAAGAAAAGTAATGCGTGCTGCAAATGCACGTTTTCAGGCACAAAACTCGACATTTTCAAAAAATTATTAATCTATAATACTGTTATTTTGGCGGAACGTAATTTGTGTAGTTTTGAGGTTAATGTCAGTAGAATAAAATGACATATGTATCAAATCATAACATTGCATACTTATAGCTGGTGACATCTGTTACAAAAACCGGAAAGTAATTACCGACATACCTGGTATACATTTGTATATATATATATATATAATTATAAATAGAATTATATCCCCAAATTGTCACGGATTATACATTATGTAAAATAACCTTTACATTAGAAGTACTGAATTATTCCTCACCGTTTCCATTTTTTTAACTAATATTGAATTTATTATGTTAAACACAATAGTTATAGTTTTCATTATAGCGTTTTTGACTGGCATTTTTTATTCGAGTTGAATTCGGGTTAATAACTATTATTATAGCTCTAAAAACATCGTTTAACTTATTACGAAGATGAAAAAATAAATATATCATTAATCGACATCAGAGCAATTAATGCTGCTCTAGTGAAAAACGCTATTGGTCTGGAGATAGTAATTAGTATAAAATTAAAAAATTCGACAATTGCACTTTTTTAACAGAAACAAAATATTACTTAAAAAATCAGAACTCTAGAAAGTAATTCAGTACTTCTTATGTTATAAAAGAAAAAAGTGTACACATGCTTTTCAACTTATATATTTTAAGTCTTCGAGTAAATACAAGTTTTTGAATATGTTGCCAATGAATATGTGGGTCTGTCATTTGTCACGCTATTTTTCATATTTCTTATATTATAATATTACAATATTAATAAACAAATTTTAAAAATCATTAATTATCAGTCTACATTGTATATGTATTGCAATCAACTATTTTATAATAATTTTAAAAAAAGAAATGAGACAGGCAAGTTTCCTTAAAATATTTCTTTTATAATAAATATTATTTTATCTTGGGCTTACATTTACACATTAACTCAAAGGTCAATTTAACTTGACTCAAAGTCAAAATTTAACATGTTATGCTATAAAAATAAATGTTAACGTCTAAAAATTAATGCAATATAAAAATAATTTGCATATTTTTCTACGGTTTCCGTTGAGCAACAATATGTACGTAATCTACTTGTTCGCGCGAGCGCGTCGAATTTTTGTCCGTCGGCGAGCGAGCGTTCGCTACCGTCGGCCGGTCACACGCGCGAATCGCGTTGGGCTAATACCGCCCAGTACAAAGACGCGAGGACGGTCGGGATCCTTTAAACAAGGAAAATGACAGTAGACCGTGATAGTTTATAAATCTTACATTTATGCTTTGAGACGCGACACGATTCACGAAAGACAGCACATCAACAGAGTCCACGACAATGACAGTTCATCACTCCATTCACAGGGTTATTGGCGACGAGCGCAACGGTTACCGAAACTGTTATAAATATAGTTTGTGATGATCGTCGAACGACGATATCAATTCCGAGTCGACTCACAACAACACGGACGGCATGAAGCTCGATCAGAAGACGGACTCAGGCGAACCACAACCGCTTGTCTTCACTCGCCGAGTTTGCGGCGCGGCAAACTGATCAATGATCCGAGTTTGGAGAGATCGCCGATGAACGGCGTGATCCTACAAGTGGGTAGCACGCGGGATCGCGAATCGATACGCGCAATGCTACACCCGACGCAATGCGTACCCGAAAAACGGTGATCCACTCGATGTGTGATTTGGCTCTGGCTGTTGGCGACCTACCCAACCGCTTCTCAACGTGAGCGATCGAACCGCTCATCGATCCGCGTTGCGCAGATATTCGCATTTTATGGCTAATTGCTTCCCCGCACGCATGTCACAAGGAACGCCGAGCGGATTAGTGGCTCCCTCCGGGCGCGCATGCCTTGTACAACTCACGGGCACTACGATCCGGACGAAGCCACGTGAAAACGCGCGAGAGCGACGCACCGGCGAGCGCGACGTCGATCACGCGGCCAACACGAGCCATCGCACATGTAGCGCGGTGTCGATCGCCTATTGGCTAGCTAGCGATGAGCGTTGTCGGCCCGCGCCAGAAGCGCACGACTGAGCACGCGTACTTTTTTCCACGACTTAAGGTGGTCGTTTGGTTGCTTATCTGATTGGAGCGAACAACAAGAAAAACGTATCGGAGTTTGCATCGATACGACCGACGTCGCGCCGGGTTCACATACTAATCACGAGTCGCTCGAGGCGAAACCAATTTCGCCTTTGCACGAACATACTCGTAAAACTGAAATATAATAAAAATAATTACTTTCTTTTTATTTTATTATATTTATATTTGCTGCTGGAAAGTAAAAATGTATTTACGAAATATCTTTTAAAAAGGAAATAACATTTAATTTAATTTTGGATTCGAATTTTGTAATATGAATATTTGTTTTTTAATATTTTAATTGTTTTTTAATACATTAATAATCACGAATTATTTATTAGAAGACATATTGGCCAAGAGTGGATTTCTATTAATCATTTATTATTAAACCTTTCTCCGTTCTCTCTTTATTTCTTTAATATTACTATCTATTCTTCATGTACATAGAATGCAGTATGTGTATGTCATTCATTTATATATAATACATTTTTACATAATTAATATATTTAATAAAGCAATAAAAACGTGAGAAAGAGAGAGAGCGAGTTAGAGCGAACGAGAGCGAAAGAGAACAGAGCATACGACCAGCGAGAAAGATCTCGCGGCTCGCCTATTCCGTAGGCCCAGCGAGAAAGAGACGATGATACTACGTCGGCACTCGTCTACCGCCTGACGTTGCCCGAAGAGCCGGTGCGCGCCGCCGCCGCGCCGCCGCTCACGGACACGATCGCTCGCTGTGTGCGTGGCCTACGTCATGCTGTAAGGGGACCAAAACTTGCAACGCTGCCCAGCAGGGTAATATCGGTGCCGCCTTCAACTCAGCAGAGCACATAATTGTGGTGGTTCGAACCTATACTACAACACGCCAAAACTAGGAAAAGCCTAGAAAAACAGGTCGGTAAAGTGCTTACGAGTTACACAAATCAACCACCAGGGATTGCCACAATCGTCGTTGGGCCATACGAAGGCACGCGGCTCATTGTCGCGCTCGGTTATATCACCCGAACGGCCGAATCTTAGCTGCGAATAGCTGAATTGGTGAGCGCGCCGCGTAGTGGCCGCGATCGGCACTAGTAGCTGCGCGCGGGGCGCCGGCGGGTACACCGCGCACTCGATTGTGAGAAACCGACGGGAGCCAGGCGTCCGCCACGCAGCACCGGCTCGAAGATTATAATAATGTTCATGTAATATCAACGTAAATGAATATCATTATTTGCACATTTCCGAACAGTTTGAAATGACGATAAATCCATTTACCTGCTCAAGGGTCTTCTACTATATTGTATAAAGGTTTATACTTGTGTTAGAGTAGATATAAATGCTTTGAGGCAGCTGTAGTGCGAAAACCTGGTCAAAATTTACGAAGACTGGCAGTATAGCCGCTCACAACGAGCTGACTAGATCTTTTAATTTGTATTTTCATTTGTTTTACGAGTACACGATGCCCATAGACATATAATATATAGACCGCGCATTCGCAACGCAAATTTCCTTTGTCTGCACATGTTTAATATTAGAAAGAGGTAGCATGCTTTCGTAGAGCAGTCTGTCTCTTTTTAACGATGTATGGTGGGCTCCTCCGCCTGTTTAGAAGTGAAGTGTTACGTCTCCGGTTCTCCTTTTCGCGAAACAAAGCGTATGTAGACGATTGACATTAAAGATTATAACGTATTTACTCATAATAATCATAACACAAAACGTATAATCGTGACACAATGAGTCTATATTGTTGTGTATGCTGCAGTAATGCATATAAAAGTGACGAACAGATTATTTTCTACCGGTATCCCAGGTAGCGCACACACACGTTTCAGGAACATTTCAGAAAGGTTTTACCGAAACGTTTCATAACCGTTTTCTAGAAACATTTCTCATAAGTAAAATGCCCACTTAAAAAACATTACATGAAACGTTTCTTTTCTAGAAATAAAACATTTGAGAAACGTTTAAAAAACGTTTGAGAAACTTATAAAAACGTTAATTCTACCGATTAAAAAAAAATTCTGAAAGTATTATAAATAAAATTCGTTTAATAAACAATATTGAAAAATATTGTTTTTTTTTCAGTATTGTTCATATCTATTTAAGTTTATATCTATAAAACGAAGTTTATATCTATAAAACATCTTTTTCTTTTGTCACGCAGGGGAAATCCATCATGGATACCCTCGGCCCTTGGGGGGGTCGAGAGTTATGTCAGACTCCTACTGACTAAAACCCCTGCGTGATGTCTACCTGTCGGACCGTGAGGAGGGGAGTCAGGGGAACTGCTCCCGCATTCCCTCCCCAACCCCCGGCCACAGAACTCCCTTTCGGGAGCCCCTCGCCACCTGTATACCGCGCCCTGTTCCGCAAAGGGAATCCTCTCCCTCCGAGGCGCCTATTGGTTTCGCTAGTGGTGGCGGAGCCGGTGTCCTCGCAGAGGTGGCCTTCCTGTCCTCTTTCCGGGCCGGAGCTGGTGCAGAGGCCCCTACCCCCTCGGGCACCCGGCTGCCACTTCTCTCAACATCCCTCTGGGCTACCAACGCCCTCAGGCGGTCAACCTCCGCCCGAATGATGTTGCCAGAAGGACCCGCGGTGGCCAAGGCGGCGTCCAGGGTCTCATCTACCCCCTCCGCTCTTCGGACTGAGACGGAGGCCTCCTCCGGGAGGTTGTCGTTATACGACGGAGGCCTCCTCGGGCGAGGCCCCCCTCCCCACCTTTCTTTCTTCCTCCTTGGGAGGGGAGAATGAGGAGCGGATCTTCGTTCTTCTCTTCTTGCGCCTCTTCCTTTCTAGGGTCTTCGCATCCTTCATTTCCTCCTCCGTGGACGTGGACCCGCTCGACGCCTCCGCATACGTCCTCCTCCTCCTGGAACAAGGCAGGGGGGGAACTCACGGGTGTCGGGGACAGAGGCAGCAGCGGCTTTCATGGCCTTGAGCTCCTCGGCCAGCCGCACCGCCTCCACCTTCAGCTTCCTGTTGTCCCTCCTTAGTTCTTACATCTTCCTCCTCATATGGGAGGTTGCGTCCTCCCTTCCATCCTGGTCGGCCGTTCTGACTATCAAGGTAGCCATGACGGCCTCAGAGGTGGCCACGGCGCGGTTCAATAGCGACACAAACGTTCCTTTAAGGGTCTTGGAACGCAGTGCCACTAATTTCACCGCGCCAAGTGCACGGCCCACCTCTGAGGCCAACTCGGAAGCCCTTGCCCCCCTGAGGAGCTCCTTGGTAGAGGGGTCCCGATAGACCTTCTCGGCCGGGCGAGTATCCCCCATGGTGTGGTACAGGCCCTTGCCAAGGAGGTCCCAGGCCTCCCTCTCCAATCTCTCCAAATCCATCTCCTTCCTGGTCACTGCCTCTCTCTCCTTCCTTTTCCTGATACCAACCTGATACCCGTATCCGTCGTGGCGGGTCTACCACGTTTTTTGGGTACCGGTATCAGGGAAGGTACCTCCGTCACTGAAGAGCCACTGGTCTCATCCTTCGTCCTCTTCCTTAATCCGCTGGTGCTGGCGGTTGTTCCTTCCACTGCGTCAGGGTCTGTCCTCGTCTCCGCTGGCTGAGTGGCCCCACCAGGACCACCTTTCACCCTCGTCGCCGCAGATTGGGCGGCCCTCAGAGTCGAGGCTCTGGTGGCCTTTACGGCCCCCTTGGTCGTCCCCTGGGTCGAAGCTCCAGTAGCTCCGTTCGCGTCACTGGCCATCCTGGATGTCCCGACCGGTGTGGTTACCGTCGTCGGGGCCTTTGCAGTCCTGCCGGGGATCGGGATCCTAGAGCCCTGAGAGAGCATCACGTCGGATCGGATGACCGGACCCCCAGTCCTCCGACCCGACGCTTCCGCTTCCCCCTTGGTCTCTCCTCCCCCTGGCTCTTTCTGCCCTTCCCTCTCCTGTAAATTTACCCTCCGTGTTCCTCGGGTGTTGGTGGGGACGGGCTCCTTCTTCACCTTGGTAAATCTGGGGCCCGGCCTGTTGGCCCCTGGTACCGGGATGTGAGTCCCGGACCCCAGGGACTTATCGGTCTCACGTTGGGTGGCCGCCTGTTGCCTAACCGGCAGGCTCACCTCTCCACCCCCGCGGTCGGGAGGGAGCTGCCAGCTACGGCTCACACCTTGCGCCAGCTAGGGCGGTGGTCGGTCCTCAGGTGGTCCCTCGGAGGCTAGCCCTTCGAGGTCCACTGCCTTACCCTCCTCGGAGGGAGAGGAGGAGGCTCCTGCCCTACGAGCCTCTTCCATCCCAACACTAACATCTGAAAAATCACCCTCTATCAAGGCGATAGAAGGTGGTAGGCCTTCGGACGGGGTGTCACGCCAGTCCAAATGGGACCATGAGTCCGTAGACTCGAAGCCCGAAGGCTCTAGGTTTTTTGTTTAAAAATTTCGAGGTTCCATGCTTAGTCCCACGAGTACGGCAGGAAAGGGACGTCGACCCCGGGTAGAGCCCCCGCATTACCCAGGGTAAGGCTGACATGTCCCTGTGGTGCGCCAGGTGCCACGGGTGAGGAACCACTAGCGACAAGTCACGCACCTGCCATTCATTCCATAGGCGTGGCATGCCTCAACCGTAGGATTACGTGGTGTTTTACAGAGGGCCCGCCTCGCGGTCCGGCCAATTAAGGCAAGACCTCCGGCCCCAGAGACATGACCTAGAGTTACGGCATAATAGACTATGATCTGCCGGGGTTCGCCTGGATCCCCCGTACTAGAGTGCCGAAACACTCTAGCCCCTGGCAATGTGTGGGGTTATACGTGCCCCACATATATGGGTTTATCTTCGGGGTTTTCCTTCCCCTAGGCCGGCTGCCTTCACTAGGCTAACGAGCCCGCTCTGCCCGCGCTGTAGGAACATTTGGGCCGCACAAGTGCGACCCTCCAATTCCTGAGTAAAACCTGAAAGCAGCTGCCCCTCCAGAAGTATTATGGACGCTCTTAGTCTGGTCCTTCCGTACAGGCCACCCCGGCATGGTAGAACCTGCCAGGGGTCGAAACCCCCGCCGGTACAGCCCTGTACGTCATTGGGACACGCAGGCTCCCCCACCACGGCAAGGTGGCGTCTACGGGGGAGATATCTATAAAACATCTTAAAAATTATGTCATTAATAAAAGGAAACATAGAGTTTACATTTTAAATAAAATGTAAATGTAATGCGGATTAAATAAAATAATAAGTAATAATATGTATATATTTAAATATATATTATACAAATATATATATAATTTGTTATTAATATGTACGTAGGCGGTCTGAAAAGTTCTCGACCTGACACATACATGGCATTAGAAACTGTCAAACTATAACTATATTGGAAAGTGGCATCCCTGATATAAATCCATGTAAAATTTTATTCGATCTGTCAAGTCGTTCGAGTAGTAGCACCAGTTGAAAAAGCTTTGTGCAAGATTGGTGCCGCATTTGCTAACAATTGATCAAAAACGCATTCGAATGCGTCTCAAGCGTGTTTAAATCGTTTTAAGCAAAATAAAATGGATTTCAAGCGTCGTTTCATAACTATTGATGAAACTTGAATCCATCACTATACACCAGAGTGAAAAGAACCTTCCGGAATCACACTGTAATGATGGTATTGAATTATTGGAAAAACGTTGGAATAAATATATTGAAGTTTCAGGAGATTATATTGAAAAATAGAACATATTTCATGGCAAAAAAAATTTATTTTATTATTAGGCCGAGAACTTTTCAGACTGCCTTCGTATTAATATTTATTATTTAGTATTATTTGTATCTATTATTATTATTATTAGTATCGCTCATTTGTTGCAATAAAAATAACACAACTCAAAAATATTTATGTTTTTCTACCAATAAATAGATCAAACAGAAATTATTTGTTTTATATTAGTAACACAACTTTGTGATTATTGTATTTGTATACTATAACAGCAAATGAGCAATATATTTAAGCACATTAACCACTCACATTCCAGCAAATATTTTATCCTCTCACGTGAACAGATCTTCTTCACAACAACTTTTTCAAATGAATGCGATTATTCACCATTAGTACATGTTGTTCTTTTCAATGCTCTGGCTGTGTTTAATTTGAAGCGAACAGAAGGCAATTTTAACCATTCTTTAATTGCATTTTCTATAACAATGATAGGAGCATTAAACTCCACCCTCTTGACAGTTGCTAAAAACAATAAGATCCATACACAATCTAACATTTTCTTAAATCTATTATTAGTAGGCACTAAAAATAAAATAAACAAATACATACCAACAATCAAGTTCTTCGTTTTTAACGATTTAAAAGCTTTTTTGGGCGCTTTACCTGCCCAATTATACTCTGAAGCATATTTATTCGTAATTAATTTTTCCATAGTCCTTCTAGTAATTTGTGAGACAGTAGTGCCGCCTGATATACTTAAGATATTTATCTACAACATAAAACTATAAAAATTATACATAAAACTTTCAACGAACACTGTACAAACGCTAAGAATTGTAATTCTTACCATATGTTCAAAGTTTTGTGTAGTATCTAAAAATTTTTCAATATCGTCTAACTCCTCATGTGAGTCAACAAGAATTTTTGAAACATTCTCCACATTATACGCTTTTGCTAACGGAAATTGTGCCATCAATTATCATAGGAAGAAGTATATTAATAGATTTTTCCAAGCCCCTTTCGTTAAAATCACGTAAGAGACATCTGAAAAATAATGTTGCTTTTAAATTTTCATATAGTAAGTACACAAGATAAAGTTTGTTTTATCAATAAATAATTATCTCCAAATATATTTTAACGATTGTAACTTTTATTTTATTATCGGGTCACTCGGAAAGTTCCGTCCGTTTTTTTGCAAAACGTATGGCTTTATTTAAGAAACAAAATGAAGAAGTACATCAATCAAAGTATTGTCCATCGTTAGCGATGACTTTTTCCCATCTTTCGGTCAGCAAGCGAATTCCGCGGCGAAAGAATGACTCATCTTTGGAGGCTATCCAGTCAGAGACCCATTTTTCGACGTTTTCATAAGAATTGAAGCATTCTTCAGCAAGTGCGTGTGCCATCGACCGAAACAAGTGGTACTCGGAAGGGACACAATCTGAATGGTGAATAAGCCGCATGGGGTAACCCTTCCCAGCGAAGTGCTTCTAACGTTTCCTTGACAGATTTTGTGACGTGAAGCCGAGCGTTGTCATGAAACGAAATCACTTTATGCTATCTCGTTTCATATTCTCGTCGTTTTTCGTGCAATGCTCGGCTCAAACGAATCATTTGTTCTCTGTAGAGATCTCCTGTGACTTTTTGACCACTTTTCAACAGCTCATAGTACAGCACACTTTTCTGATCCCACCAAATACAGAGCATTGCCTTCTTTCCGTGGATATTCCGCTTTGGTGTCGATGTTGAGGGTTGGCCGGGATCGCGAATAGTTTTTCGACATTAGGGATTGTCAAAATAAATCCATTTTTAATCCCCAGTGATGATACGATGTGAAAAACCCTTTCTTTGCTGCCTAGCAAGCAGGATTTCGCAGATGGTTTTTCGCCTTTCAATATCTCTTGACTTCAGTTCATGTAGGACTCATTTTCCTTCCTTGTAAACCTTTCCTAAGGCTTTCAAACGATCGGAAATGACAGATTGAGCACAATTTAATGCTTCTGCAAGTTGCTTTTGCGTTTGACATGGGTCTTCGTCCACCAATGCCTGCAATTCTTTGTCTTCGAATACTCTTGGCCGTCCAGAACGCTCTTTGTCCTCTACATTAAAATCACCAATTTTAAAGCGTCGAAACCATTCTCTGCATGTTTTATCGAAAGGAGCATTATCACCATAAACTTCTACAAGCATTCGATGAGCTTCAGCTGCAGTTTTCTTCCAACTGAAGTAAAAGATTAACACTTCGCGCAAATGACGCTTATTTGGCTCAAATTTCGACATTTTCAATGCAGTGAAAAACAATGTTATTGATGCAAACGTATACTTTTATGTATTGAATGTTATTGACAGATGTCAAAACAAATCATTAAGCTTCGTTTAGACATTACAGGTTAACGATAATTCTAGCTATAGCTACTTGTCGCTAAACGGACGGAACTTTCCAATTTACCTAATAACATATAAATGTCATATATTATAAATATGTTTTTATACCATAACTCAGCAAATATCAAATAAAGTATTAGGTGCGCAACTAAGTTCCCGCTGTTTTTCAAGAAATGGCTCCAGCAGTAAGTGCTGGTCGATTGTGACATAACCAAAACGTCATCAACCAAGCTTAGACATATGGTAAACAAACCGCTTTGACACATTAGTGATTTTGTTTTTGCGTCATATACTTTTGGTTGTGTGAAAATGTCTGATTTTGTGCCAAATAATCGTCATTTGCGGGAAGTGTTGCTTTTCTTCTTTCATTCGAAGAAAACGGCAGCTGAAGCGCATCGAGAACTTCAAAAAGTTTACGGAGATGCTGCTCTAAGTGAAACAACGTGCCGTGATTGGTTCCGTCGCTTCAAAGACGGTGATTTCGATGTTGACGACCGTTCGCGTGAAGGAAGGCCAAAAACCTTCGAAGACGCTGAATTGGAGGCATTGCTCGATGAGGATCCGTGCCAAACGTAAAAAGAGCTTACTTCAGCATTAGGAGTTACCCGCCAAGCCATTTCCAAGTGATTGCATGCGTTGGGAATGATTCAAAAACAAGGAACTTGGGTTCCTTATGATTTGAAGCCAAGAGACGTTGAGCGTCGTTTTTTCGCCTGTGAACAACTGCTCCAGCGGCAAAAAAGGAAGGGTTTTCTTCATCGCATCGTTACGGGTGATGAAAAATGGATTCATTACAGCAACCCAAAGAGAATAAAATCATAGGGACTGCCCGGTCATGCTTCTACATCGTCGGCTCGGCCGAATATTCACGCTGCGAAGGTTTTGCTGTGTATTTGGTGGGACCAGGGCGGTGTTATTTATTATGAGCTGTTGAAACCGAACGAAACCATCACTGGGGAACGGTATCGAACTCAATTGATGCGATTGAGCCGAGCACTGCGCGAAAAGCGGCCACAATACGAGCAGAGGCACGAAAAAATGATTCTACAGCATGACAACGCTCGGCCTCACGTTGCCAAACCCGTTAAAACCTACTTGGAAACGCTCAAATGGGAAGTCCTACCACACCCGCCATATTCCCCAGATATTGCGCCGTCCGATTATTACTTGTTCCGTTCGATGGTACATGGTCTGGCTAATCAGCAGTTCCGTTCATATGAAGACATCTCAAAATGGCTTGATTCGTGGATAGCCTCAAAAGACGAACACTTCTACCGTGACGGTATTCGAGCTCTGCCAGAAAGATGGGAAAAAGTTGTCGCTGGCGATGGGCAATATTTTGAATGATTCATTTGTAACCATTTTTTCACAATAAAGTTGCATTTTCATCAAAAAAACAGTGAGAACTTAGTTGCGCACCTAATAATATAATTATTAGTTATAAGTGTGTTCCTATTTTTAAGTATAAATATGATATAACATATGTGTCACATAACAGTTATATTATTGAGTGAGAAATCATAATAATTATGTCGCTTATGTTATTTGAAGTTTTCTGAAAAGTACACACTACATTCTTGAAACAATGTGTATATGTAAGTTGAGCAGCTACTTTACAATATAATTATACCTACGCAAAAATATGTAGGGATACGTAAAGATTTTAAGAATCAATCCCCAGAGTCAAAAAAGCTTTTGCAAATAATTGCTGACTAATGTTATATCATTTTAGGATGGTATTGTAATCACAAGAAAATCATCTATATTTCACCAGATTTATTACCTTCTGAACTGGTTGATGTAATATTGGATGCTGTCTGCAAAGGATTAACTTCTGTTGAAGAATATCTCTGAGATCTCATTTCAATATTAGGTGAAGTTGGAGAAATATTTTTTTGTAAAGAAGACTTCGTAATTACTTGTAGTACTACATGAACTTCTTGATAAATTAATTTCTTTTAAGGGTCGCTTCTGATAATTCTTTAAAGCACTAATGGACAGTTTGGTAAAATATTTTTTCTAGAGGAAGACTCTTCATAATTGCTTCCAATATTAAACAAACGCCTTGCAAAATTATTGTCTTTTGACACAGATTGATCGTCATTATTTGCATCACTACATAAACTCCTTGGTAAATTAATTTTTCTTCAGTGAGACTATTGATGATTTTTTGAAACACTAGATACATAGTTTGAAGCACTAGATACATAGTTTGGAGAAATAATTTTTCTGCACGAAGACTCATCGCAATTGCTTCCAATATTAGACGAACACATTGGCAAATTATTTTCTTTTAAAGAAGAAGACTGATCATCAATGCTTACAACACTAGATCAACGTCTTGGTGTATTAATATTTATTTTAAACGACTTTTCACAATTCATTTTTATATTAGAAAAATGTTTTGGAGAAGTAATAGTCATTGTAGATGGTTTGTACGTATTGATCACTGTCGATGTTTTTGAGGAAATATTATTGTTTTTTGTGAGTGTTTTAAGTTTTGGAGGTGATGGAATGTCATCACATATTGTTTTCTCATCGTTATCGCATTCAGAAGAATCTAAATAGAATCGAAATGATCTTTTTAATTTTCTTTTGGGCCGCTGATATTAAGATATTGGGTTAAGTAAAAAGTTTTGAGCGTTTTCCTCTAGATGGCTTTAGTGAGGTCATATCTCATGATGTATACGTCGCATCTGGTCATTCTATACTGCGACTTAAAGGTGATATAACGCTTTAAAAAAAGTTCTTTGACAGTTTTGTGTTTGGTGAAGCTAGTTGTGTGTTAGAGCGTTCCAAAATGGAGGTAAAAAAAGAGAAAATTCGATACATTCTTCAGTACCACTACGACCAAAGGGAAAAAGCGGAGCAGGCGGCCAAAAAAATTTGTGCTGTTTATGGACCCAATATAGTATCGAATGCAACAGCAAAGCGGTGGTTCCAACGAATCTGTTCTGGTAATATGGACGTCGAAGATGAGACACGCTCTGGTAGGCCAATCGTCGAAAATGTCGATAAAATCATGGAAATCGTCGAGTCGGACCGGCATGCGAGCACTTATTCCATTGCCCAGGAACTGAAGATTAGCCAGAAAACCGTTTGGAACCATTTGCATAAGGCTGGTCTCAAGAAGAAGCTCGATGTATGGGTGCCACACGAATTGACGCAAAAGAACCTTTTGGACCAAATTCATGCTTAAGATTCTTTGCTGAAGTGTAACGAAATCCACCCATTTTTTAAGCGGATGGTGACTGGCGATGAAAAATGGGTCACATACGAGAACAACAGACGAAAAGATCGTGGTCCAAGCGCGGTGAGCCGGTCCAAACGATCACCAAGCCCGGATTAACGGCCAAGATTTTACTGTGTGTTGGTGGGATCGGAAGGGAATCATCCACTATGAGCTGCTCCCATCGGGCCAATCACTCAATTCGGATCTACACTGTCAACAACTGACCAGATTGAAGCAGGCGATCGACAAGAAGTGGCCAGAGTTGGCCAATAGGAAGGGTGTTGTGTTCCATCAAGACAATGCCAGGCCGCACACATCTTTGACGACGCGCCAGAAGCTCTGAGAGCTTGGATGGGAGGTTATATCGCACCCGCCGTACTTACCACAACCACTTCGACGCAAAGCATTCGACGTCATCCATGGTCCGGCTCATCCGAGCGCTCGCTCAACGCTGAAGTGCATCAAACAAAAATTCATCTGGCCAGGCATCAACCAAGATGTTTCTCGCTGGGCACGTGAGTGTTTACCGTGCCAGCGATCAAAAGTCAGCAGACACAACAAACCACAGCCTGAATATATCGAAGCAACGGACAACCGATTCAATCACATCCATTTGGACCTGATAGAGCTACCGCCTATACGAGGTACCGCTATTGCCTCACAATCATAGATCGTTTTTCCAGATGGCCAGTTGCACTTCCACTACCGAACATTGAAGCAGACTGTAACATCCGCTCTCTTCAATCACTGGATATGCAACTTCGGGACTCCACTGACGATCACCACGGATCAGGGAACGCAATTTGAATCTGCACTGTTCCAGTCATTAGCGCGACTAATTGGTGCAACTCGGATTCGCACTACGCCGTATCATCCACAAGCGAACGGACTCATCGAACGCTGGCATCGCACCCTGAAAGCAGCACTAAGATGCCATGCACCAACACCGTGGCCAGACATCTTACCAACCGTTCTTCTTGGCCTAAGAGCATGCGTGAAGGAGGATCTGCAAGCGTCTCCAGCAGAGCTTCTCTTCGGCACAACACTACGGTTACCGGGTGAATTTTTTGTTCATGAGGATCCACCGGCTGATCCGTTTATATTTTTAGAAAAATTCCGCGAATACATTCGTAAGATCCGTCCAACGGCGACAGTTCATCACACGAACGCGAAACCGTTCGTTTTCCGGGATTTGTACACTTGTTCGCATGTCTTCCGTCGCATTGACTCTGTTCGCCGACCGCTCGATCCGCCGTATTCGGGTCCTCACCGAATAATCAGGCGCATAACAGACCGTGTTTTCCTGGTGGATATCAATGGTGAGGAAAAAACTCTATCAACAGAGTCGTTAAAACCCACGTTCATAGTGCTGGAGAACAACGGCTCTGAACAGCCGCAAACGAGTGATCCGCGTCCGTCCACTTCATCCGCGCCACAACTAAAAACGTACGCGAAAAAGAAGAAAGTTTCGTTCCTCTCTGTCTAGAGAGGCACTGAGGGGGGAGCACCTGTGGGGACTTTGAGCTCCCCAAAAGCGCACGCATCCGTTTTCCGTGCGGCGCTACAGAGCGCGCGCAAGTGTCACTCGTGCGGGAAAAAAGACCAACGAGCAGTAACCGTTGGAAGCGCACACAGAGCTCACGAATATACGATCGCTAGTTCATAGTTAGTCATTCTTTCTTTGTCGTGTGTGACACCGCAATTTCTGCACGCGGTCGCGATTGTGCGAGAGCGGGCAGGCAGGAGCATCGGCTCCGTTCGACACACACACATATACATATGAGTCCCGCTGTGGCTCATATGTCGTGCGAACATAGAAAACTATTTTTCTGTATTGAAGACGAATAATTTGTACCTGTGACTCACGTGCTCTGCAGCTGGCAGGCACGTGCGCAATAAAGGGACCAAAGAAGAACACGCCTAGGTTAATTTAGGAACCTACCCTCCACTTGCATCGGCGAGAGAGCAAGAGGACACAAAAAACCTAAAGATTTCGTACTAAAAAAACTTTTGTGACAGTTTTGTGATTAGTTGACTCAGTTTTGTTTGAGCGCGCGTCAAAGATGGACACTAGCAAAGAGAAAATACGCTATATTTTACAGTTTTTCTTCGATAAAGGCGAAAACGTAAGCCAGGCGGCTGAAAATGTGAATAGTGTTTATGGTCCTGATACTGTAACAGCCAATCATGCGCAATTTTGGTTTCGTCGATTCCGTTCCGGTAATTTCGATGTCAAAGATGCACCACGCACTGGAAGGCCAATTGTTGAAAATATCGATAAAATCATGGACATTGTCGAGTCCGACCGTTATGTAAGCACTGTTTCGATTACCCAAGAGCTAAAGATTGCACAAAAAACCGTTTGGAACCATTTGAATAAGGCTGGATACAAAAAGAAGCTCGATGTATGGATGCCACACGAGTTAACGAAAAAAAACCTCATGGACCGAATTTCCATCTGCGAATCGCTGCTGAATCGCAACAAAATCGACCCATTTCTGAAGCAGTTGGTCACTGGTGATGAAAAGTGGATCACTTACGACAACGTCAAGCGAAAACGGTCGTGGTCGAATCGCGGTGAGCCGGCGGAAACGGTGGCCAAGCCAGGATTGACGGCCAGGAAAGGTTTTGCTGTGTGTTTGGTGGGATTGGCAGGGAATTATCTACTATGAGCTGCTCCCCTACGGCAAAACTCTTAACTCGGAACTGTACTGTCAACAATTGGACCGTCTGAAGGAAGCAATCGCCCAGATGCGGCCAGCTTTGGTCAATAGGAGAGGAATTGTGTTCCACCAGGACAACGCCAGGCCACACAAATCGATAGTGACTCGCCAGAAGCTGCGGGAGCTTGGTTGGGAGGTTCTTATGCATCCACCTTATAGTCCGGACCTGGCACCAAGTGATTACCATCTGTTCCTGTCCATGGCGAACAATTTTGCTGGTGAAAAATTCGCTTCAAGAGAGGCTTGTGAAAATCGATTGTCTCAATTTTTTGTCAATAGGGACGAGGGCTTCTATGAGAGAGGCATAATGAAATTACCTTCAAAATGGCAACAAGTTATCGAACAAAACGGCGCATATTTGACCTAAATCGGATTATTCTAACTATGGTAATTAAAGCCTTCAATTTCATACAAAAATAATGGATTTCTTTTTACTACACCTGATATATGTAATAGAAATATACTCTCATATAATATTAATTTTATATTCAGTTGTAGTTTTTATCCATATAGTTTCACATATGCAGTCTTACTGTTCCTTTCAGCTTATTTGTGATTATTTAATTTATCTGTTTAAAAGTTTTAAAATCAAATATTTTTCAGAATCTTATGATGAAGCGAGGAAAAAGTTAGTGGATGCAGAATTTACATCCTCTCTTGAAAGTGAAATGGAAATATTGGGTGAAGTAAAAAGTTCTGAGCGTTCTTTCTCTTTATTTCGGCGATGAAATTAACAAAGTTAGGATTATCGGATTTAAATCAAATATACGCCGTTTTGTACGATAACTTTTGTCCATTTTGAAGGCAATTTCATAATTCCGCGATTGAAGAAGTCCTCGTTCTTATTGGTAAAAAACTTGACCAGTTCATTTTTACAAGCCTCTCTTGAGGCCAGTTTTGTACCATCAAGAAAATTTTGCAAATGCTTGAGAAGGTGATAATCGCTTGGAGCCAGGTCTGGGCTCCAAGCGATTATCGTCGTACGATGCCCATCGAGACATCACACCAGATGTCTTCTTCTTCGATTCGAAGGTGGTTCAGCTCGAGCGACGTGGATCTTACGATGTCTGCGAGTTCTGGATCTGCTTCCTGCGCGTTTGCGATGATTTCTGCTGAGAGTGTGCTTGGCATCTCAATTGCGTTGATCCTGGAGAGCGTGTCTGCAACCACGTTGTTTTCGCCTTTCACATGGACTATGTACGTGGTGAACTGCGAGATGTAGTCCAGTTGTCTTAGCTGGCGTGGCGAACTCTTTTCTGCCTTTCTGCTGAAAGCGTATGTTAGCGGTCGGTGGTCTGTCCGTACCTGGAATACTCTTCCTTCAAGTATGTGTCTGAAGAACTTGACGGCAGCGAACACAGCAAGAAGCTCTCGGTCATATGTAGAGTACTTCTGCTCGGTTGGAGAGAGTTTCCGTGAGAAGAATCCAAGTGGCTGCCAGTGTCCGTCTATCTGCTGTTCGAGTGACGCGCCTATAGCGGAGTCCGCAGCATCGGTCGTCAGTGTGAGAGGTGCATCTGGAGCGAGAAAGGCTGAATGTGTGGCAGCTGTCAATGCATCCTTGCATTTCTGGAACGCAGCCTCTGTCTCCATTGTCCAGGGAATCTCTCGCTTGTCCCTCTTCTTCGCCTCCTTCAGGTGTTTGGTTAGCGGAGCTTGCTGTTGAGCGGCATTCGGTAATACTCGACGGTAATAGTTTACCATCCCAAGAAGCGACGTAGATCTGCGATGGTCTTGGGTTTTGGAAACTGTTGAATGGCTGTTACCCTGTCGAGTGGTGGTTTAAGTCCAGTCTGTGAGACAATATAGCCGAGGTAACGCACAGAGTCCTGTCCAAAGAAGGATTTGGTCGCATGGACTGGAAGGTTGTTCTCTTGGAGCACTCTGAGAACGGTATCGAGATGTTGAAGATGTTCTTCATGGCTGTCTGAGAAGATGATGATATCATCTACGTAGCATGCAGCAAAGTTGATCCCGCGCAGTATATTGTCCATGTGCCGTTGGAACGTTTGCGTGGCATTTCGAAGTCCAGGCGGCATGCCTAAGAATTCAAATAGGCCGAAAGGTGTCGTGACAGCGGTTTTGGGGACGTCTTCCGGTGCAACAGGAATTTGGTGATACGCTCGGATTAGGTCTAGCGTGGAAAAGACCTTTTTTCCGTGCAACTGTTGTAAGATGTCCTCTATTCGTGGAATCGGATATCTGTCTGGAACAGTTTGAGAATTTAGACGCCGGTAATCACCTGTTGTGCGCCAGCCACCTTGATTTTTCTGCACCATGTGTATCGGACTCGCCCATTGACTGATGAAGGTTGCACGACCCCAAGATGTAAGAGAAGGTCGAAGTCTGCCTTGGCGGCTGCCAATTTGTCACCTAGAAGTCGTCGTGGACGCTCGAACACTGGAGGTCCTGTGGTCTCTATATGATGCGTGATCCCGTCAAAGCGGATCGCTGAAGGAGTTGGCCTTGGTGCGAAGACTGCTGCATGCGAGTCCAGTAGTGTGGCATATGGCTCTCGGTGTGGTGAGTTCGGAAGATTGTGTTGACTGGTTACGGAGACACTAAAAATGGTTGTCTCACATACCTGACCCTGTGTGGCAAGGCTGGTTTTTGGATCCACAAGGCGTTGTCGAGAGAGATCGATGATTAGACCGTAGTGTGAGAGAAAATCAGCTCCGATGATCGCTGAGTTCACATCAGCAATGATGAACGACCATTTTAATGCGCGGCGAAGTCCGAGATCGAGGGTGAGCGGCTGCTGGCCAAATGTGCAGATGGCTGATGAATTGGCGGCGAATAGTTGTAGTTCGGTAGGAGTGAGCTTCCTGTGCACGCACTTCCGAAGAATCAGCGAAACGACGGATCCAGAGTCGACCAGGAACCTAATATTCGTGGTTCTGTCAAAAACGTGGAGTCTTTTCTCACTAGGCGCTGTTGTGCTGTCGCCGATTGCCTGTGTCGACGGCAGCGACGTCAGTTTCCCGCGCCATTTGCATTGGTAGCTTGGAGTGTAAAGCTGCACGGCTGCTGGCATCGTCTCGCAGCAGCACCGAAGCGGCGGTGGTAATAGCACTACTGCCTGGTTAGTTGCTGAGTGTTACGAGAGCGCGACCTGGAACGTGTACGTTGACGCTGGGTGGGCTGTCCTTGGTGGACAACAGCAGGCAACAGGTGCTCGAGCAGAGTCGTCAGGTGTGCGACAGACTGTTGCATGGTGGTTACTGCTTCTCCTAACTGCTGAATGGTTTGGGTGTCGGCAGAGGCTGCAGCTCCCAGTCTACCTGGTGACGGTGAATGTGGTGCAGCAACTGCAAGAACTTGGGGTGTAGAAGAGCCTTCCATGAGCTCGTCTGCAACTGTTGAGAGGTCCTCTAAGCAGGTTGTCCGAAGGATCTTGAGGACTCGCTGTATCCCGGGTGGTAGAAGTGCTAGCCAGCGCACTCGCAGGATATCCTGTGACACTCGGTCGCCTGTCAGTGTCCTCATGTGACGGAGGAGTTGTGAGGGCTTGCAGTTGCCAAGCTCTAAGTCTGTGAGTAAACGGTGGAGCTGCTTGTCTGCAGAATCTGCGAAACGTGCAAGTAACTGCGTTTTTAAGGTGACATACTTGTCAATGACAGGTGGTGATGTCAGGATGTCCGCTATCTCTTGAATTGCTTCAGAGTCGAGTGCTCCGATGACAAGGTGATATTTGCCGTCATCAGAGCGGATACGATGTATTTGAAATAAAGATTCTATTTGCGCGAACCACAGAGCAGGCTGCTGTTTCCAAAACGATGGAATCTTACACGCTGTAATAGATTCGATGACACTGTCGTTGAATGGAGGCCCCATGTCAATGAGCGGCTCCAATTGGGATGCACTCCCGTGAGGTAGTTCGATGTGACTTGGCCTTGCCGGTGTGCCAGGTGGCTGCTCCGATCCCTTGGACGGAGGGGTGTGATGTAGCGACATGGTGTCTGTTCGGATTCACGGAATGAATATGATTGTACGCAGTTTTTTCTTCAGGCACTGATTAAAATGTGCGTGTGCGGCTGTCGCGATGCGAAACAGGCGCGAAAGAGTGTGTAGCACTTGATCAAAAAATTTTTACCGTTGTGGAACTGCACGTGTCACACTCACGATGACTGCATGCGCAGAGCAGAGTCTCAGCCAATCAGAGTCCGTCACGCATGCGCCGAAGGTTACCACGCGCACAGCACCGAGTCTTCGACCAATCAGAGTTTGTCACGCATGCGCCGATAGTCACTACGCGCACAGCACCGAGTCTTCGACCAATCACAGCTCGATTCTGACCTTTTTCGAGGTGAAGCTGTCCGATGGCGGCGGGATCACCCGATGCGGACAAATGTTTTCAATTTTTAGGAAGTTTGAATTTTTCCCGGTCAGCAAGGTGACCTCAGCCAGAAGGTCCGTTGGAATGGCACAATGTCTCTCTCTTTTTTGTTACACTGCGAGTCTTGTCCGGTTACCAATTTTAGGTGTCGGGATCACCAATTTAGGTTTTTTGTGTCCTCTTGCTCTCTCGCCGATGCAAGTGGAGGGTAGGTTCCTAAATTAACCTAGGCGTGTTCTTCTTTGGTCCCTTATTGCGCAAGTGCCTGCCAGCTGCAGAGCACGTGAGTCACAAGTACAACTTATTCGTCTTCAATACAGAAAAATAGTTTTCTATGTTCGCACGACATATGAGCCACAGCGGGACTCATATGTATATGTGTGTGTGTCGAACGGAGCCGATGCTCCTGCCTGCCCGCTCTCGCACAATCGCGACCGCGTGCAGAAATTGCGGTGTCACACACGACAAAGAAAGAATGACTAACTATGAACTAGCGATCGTATATTCGTGAGCTCTGTGTGCGCTTCCAACGGTTACTGCTCGTTGGTCTTTTTTCCCGCACGAGTGACACTTGCGCGCGCTCTGTAGCGCCGCACGGAAAACGGATGCGTGCGCTTTTGGGGAGCTCAAAGTCCCACAAATCTCATCTTTCTAACGCCATCTAGTGGAACTCGATCGGACTTATACAACGCGAGATACAGATAACTAAAGCCATCTATTGGAAAAATAATGGATTTCTTTTTACTACACCTGATATACAGGGTGCACGATTTATCTGAAGACATTGAAATATCTCGAGAACTATGCATTGGATAAAAAAAAGTGGTTAGTGAAAGTTGTTAGTGTCGAAGGGGGACATCCAATGATACCAAACTCGACCTCCCACCCCACCCCCTGGGGGTGGGAGTTGGGGGCAACTTTGAAATCTCAAATGGAAACCCCCATTTTTTATTGCAGATACGGATTTTACGCACAAAATACGTAAATTTTGTCCGAAATTTTTTTTTACTCGTGATAGATGCGCTGTAATCGCAAAAAATTATATT